>NW_007730692.1:195417-196634 GCF_000696425.1 Galeopterus variegatus
CAAATGCTTGGTAAGTGTTAGATTTTTCCATACTCCAGATAATAAAGGAATCTCTGAGGAGAGGAAGAGAGAAAGAGTTAGAGGAAAGCAAGAGATGTCAGATGTTGCTGTGAGGCCCTGAACCCTCCACCAATCTCTCCACAGTCCGAACTCAGTCTCACAAGAGACGAGTGACAAACATCCCTTTAGGTATAGGGGTCCATGGGTCATCACTGCATTTTGACATTTGGGGTGACACAGGACAATAGAGTATAGCAACATGGGTGTTAAAGGAGAGAGGACATGACGAATATTCCATACTGCCAGACAGGCATAGCGGAGACAGTCAATGCAATAGGAAGACTCCTGAAGGAGTCTTGCAACAGTAAGGACGTGGCAGTGGGTGACACCATGGACCGTGCAAGCCAATACCAGATAAAGATGTATCTCTCGGGCAACATTGATATGAAGAGATCCTGGGAACCTTAGGAGATAGCTGCATCAAGGGTGACAAAACTAACCAACAGACATATGATGACCAGCAATGACCAGTTATGACCACTGATGAGATAACTGTACATCTGAAAAGATGGAAGTGTAGGCACATCAGTGAACGTCCCCTCCTTTGCTGCAGCTTGGCATAAACTTACATTCAACTACAGGGAGGAAGGGAAGAGGAAAAATTCCTGAATGTGACTCAATATTCAAAAGTGAAGTGCTTGACTTCTGATTTTGAGTTTGTTGTACCTAGATGGAGCTTTCTGTCTTCAGGTCTCAAAATGTAAATTCCATTTAGAATTAGGAAAATAGAGAATTATTTTTTTTAAAAAAATCTTAATCAGCAGATAGTGAAATATTTTATATCTTTTACATGCACAGTTTCTCTTCCTAATGGAACCTTGTGCATCTTGGAAAGCAAGCAGAGAAAATCTTCTGGAGCCCTGCCACCCCCACCTTCAGAGATGAAGACCAGGGATGGGAGAGAAGGAAGTCGCTTTATCTAACCCCTTTGCAACACAGTTCAAAGACATTCAGAGGTGACAGGCCCAGCATTTCAAGGGCAAGGACAGCTTCAAACAGAAGCCGATCGTCTTCCCAAACGTAACTTCCTTGAAGGCAGGTATTTTTTAAATTCCTCAAAACCCAGAGTCTAGACCAGTGCTTGGCAAACAACACATACTCAATAAATATTTGTCCATAAAGAGTGGCCTATATGGCAGCAATTCTTTCAGTTGCTC
>NW_007730692.1:196894-204389 GCF_000696425.1 Galeopterus variegatus
TACTCAATAAATATTTGTCCATAAAGAGTGGCCTATATGGCAGCAATTCTTTCAGTTGCTCATGCAAAAACCCTGAGTTCATCCTTATGTCCTGTCTCTTCCTATATCTTGCTTGACAAAGTTTCCCCAACTCAAGCCTATGAAAACATTCTCTTCTACTTTTCTCTAATGCTTTTATTTTTTAAAATTCTTTAATTCAGATAGATTTTCTTTTCTTTTTTTTTTTTGTCTTTGATGTGAGGTGGAGACTACCTTCACTTTTATTTAACGAGTTAAACAATTTTCCCAAGACCGTTTACTGGTTGATCTGTACTTTACCCAGTTATAGTCTTTCTATTTTGTTTTATTGATCTGCTTTCCTGTTCTTGGCCAATGCCATGCTCTTCCAGCTGATACATGTTTATAGCATTTTTTTCATATCTGGTAAGTAAATTTTACCATCTTTCTTCTTCTCTTTTAAAATGTTTGTGGTTAGCCTTGAAAATTTTGTTTTCCAGTTGAGCTTGAGAGTCAGCTTATGAAATTCTTCATTAAAGTGTTTTTATCTAATCATTTGATCCAGTAATCCCACTTCTAGGAACCTATACCAAAGCTATATTGGCATGCCCATACAAAAAGGCAGAATTAAGGGCCAGCTCTAGAATAAATGAGTATCTCTAAAGCCCCTACAGTAGACTCCAAATATCCATTACCCACTAAAAAGAAACAGGAATTCTTGAAGAAATAGCTGACTTCAGGTCTATGGCAGGAAATATACAACATGAACTTAAAATATCCTGTCATGACAGAAAACAAAGAAGCTGTTAAAGACTACTAAGGTCATGCCAAAGAGAATCAGGAACCATCCTACAAAGGCTTCTACTGGCCAAATAAAGGGCAATTTGAGTATCAATAAAAATAACATTTGGAATGGATTTAAATGTATCAAGTATTTTATATATATATATACTTAAGTGTGTGTGCATATACCTATGTGCATGTGTGTGTGTGTGTGTGTGTGTGTGTGTGTATATATATATATATTTATTTATTTATATTTCCAGTTGGTACACATTCCAGGAGAAAAATCCTATCAACATAAACAATAATTGGAATGGGCTGAAACACACACATACACTTTTTTTTTTTTCATTCAGTACCACTTCTGGGAGAAAGTCCAACTGTCTGCTAAGAATGACATGAATTAAGACATTATTTGTCTTTAAAATTATACTTCCCATATTCAAATGGTAACTCCTAGTTCTAGTACTCCAAGTTATGGCAAGTTGTGTTTACATCATACTCACTCTTTACTAGGTAATAAACTCTCTGTTTTTCTGAACTGTTCCACTCTGAAGTCTTAATCTAACCTCCATGGACACTTCTCTCTGTGTTCATTTTGGCAACTATCTCTTCTACAAGGTCATGGCAGGTAACAGTAAGCAATTCACTAAAAAAATGAGAATTTCAATAGAGAAGAAAAAATCGTCTTTTTCATCATGATATTCTTGGTAGTGCCTGGCACAGAGTATGTGCTCATAAGTAATTATTCAATGAATGAATAAAGTGGATAAACTCTAGGATACTCTAGAGAGAGTTCCTTGAGTAAGTTGGTTCCTGAGTGAGTAGCAGGAATGTGCATGTGTGTTCATGTGTGTACTACATTTTGTATAGTTTCACACACACACAAAAAAAGATAAGCTTAAAGTGGATAAACTCTAGGATACTCTAGAGAGAGTTCCTTGAGTAAGTTGGTTCCTGAGTGAGTAGCAGGAATGTGCACGTGTGTTCATGTGTGTACTACATTTTGTATAGTTTCACACACACACAAAAAAAGATAAGCTTTTCATTTTGTGCATTACTATCCTTCTGAAACAAACAAATGCAGTCTTCTAGTATTAATCTTAGCTCATGTCAATAATATTCCTTGACATCAGGCCAGGTTAGGATATAGTGGAGATTTCTTGCTATACTACTCATTACACACAAAAACACTTTGAGCTGGAGTTCTTTGTTTCTTGCAGAAAACTGGTGAGTATTTACAGGAACCATTATATCTGTTGGCAAGACAATATATTAAGCTTAAAATAGCCAGAAGAATAGCAGGACTAGTAGTCCAAGCAAAGAATTACACAAGATCTGGGTTTGGAATGCACTTTAAAGACAGATGAGGGGTGGATGATTTACTGAAAATAATTTACCCCCCCCCCCAACCAATCTTGGTGCTTCATCATCCTTGAATAAAGACATAATTCAATAAAAACATTTTTCATACCACAGATTTAAGAAGTAAATAGATCTGTGGTAATGTTTGTGGAATGTGGTAGAAGCCTGGCACTTAATCCTCTTTTTAGTGTTCCTGAAATAGTTCACATCATCTGCTACCCTTTGTGAGGCATTTAAGAAAGAATTTTTTGGTTCGGAATATTGAATGAGGCAAATCTTTGGCTGCCAAAGAAAAACTCAACATGAACTTCTTATGGCAAAAGGTTATCACCATCTGTATTGTATCAAGCCTCTGATTAGCTTGTATAAATATCTGGCAGGAAAGTAAGCTTCCCCTGTCCAGCAATAGTCATTAGAATGATAAAAATGCAGGGTTGTGTAACACTGTTCTAACACCCGAGATCCATCACCATTACACAAGACGGCACCCCCCACCCCCATCCCAAGTCAGACCACAAGAGAACTGTTTTGAAAAATTGTCTTAGGAAAAAAAAAAAAAAAAAAGAGGTCACAACAAATCTGGCATGGGGACAATATTTGCTCTTGAGTTCCATTGCTTAAACTACATGCAGACATAGTACCAAGTGCAACACAACCTTAGCTGCAGTTACCCATTGTGACCGGCCTTGACTGAGGATACTAACTAGAGAGGCTAAGAAGTCATCTTTTAAACAATTTGATACTGTGATCTCATACCTATTGTGACTACATCAGAGCTATTCTCCTTCCAGGAGCAGAAAATTAGTAAATGATGTCAGTGTTTCAACTTGTTTTCCACATAAATTTTTTCCTTATAGGAAACGTTAAGTACAAACAAGCCACCATAAGCTACTTATAATACTTTCCTCACCACTCAAACTCTAAAATTTCAACAAACTTCATCTGTTATATAGTTAATATTTTAAATTTAAATACTCACATATTCTTTACTTCAAAGGATGTTTATTGTTTTATATTTTTGAATATTATTTGCGGGAAAAGAAATTATTCTATTGGTTCATTATTTTTTGGACTTCATACATTCTAGTCATTTTTCATTTTCGTTTCATCATAATTCCTTCTGAATTAGGTAGAAGTGTCTCAAGCTTTTCTTCCATATCACTGTTTTTGTTTTGTGCAGAGTTGTTTTCTTCCCCTCTACTTATAATTAAGAATTAATCCTGGCATTGTGTTTTATTTTTGCTGTTACAATATTTCTTTATCTTACACAATTCTCTATTTCTTCAGTTTCTTAGCTAGTTTTGTTTTAGTTTCAATCCTGTTGTTATCCCCTCATTTCTCATCTCCATTATAATGTTTTATTTATTTATGTTAAGTGCACGTAACAAATGCTTTCCTAGATTTAGTTCTGTTTTTCATAGTGAATTCTTACACTCTCTTACATTCGATCTTTACTTTATTTAGCGGGAAACATTCAAAGAAGCCAGATACAGTGGTGGGTTTTTCCCCTCCTTTTTCCTCACTCATTAATGAAGTATATCCAGTCATAGTGTTTGCAACAAACAGTAAACAACTGGGTAAAATGAGTGTTGGAATGCATGCCTGTAAAATTTGCTATCTATCATTATTATTATTAATTTTTATTAAAAAAACTGATAACCTATCCAAGTGACTGGAGAAAAGGGTTAAAAATAAGCTGTACACTATGTCTGTTTAAAAACAGAGGGCTTAGATGAGTACTGTCCAGTAGAAACCTACCTGTTCTATTATAGTAGCCACTTGCCACATGTGGCTCTTGAGCACTAAATGAGGCTACTGCAACTGAAGAACTGAGTTAATAATTTTATTTAATTAATTTAAATTTAAACAGACACATGTTGTCAAGTGGCTACAATATTGGACAGTAAAGGTCAAGAAAGATATATCCTCATCGCAGGATGAAAAACATACAAAAAGTCTAGAGCAGGCCTATAAAAATATTCTGTAAGTTCAAGAAATGCAAAATCAACTTGAGGATTTAGAAGAGTGCATAATTTAATACTGAAATAAGATGAAAATAAGCATAATAGAATGGTGTTTATATTATTAGGATTTAGAAAGTCAAAGTCTCTATAAAAACAAGACCTAAAAGTCAATGAAAGAGAACAGGCAAAGATGAAAAGAGAGATGTGTAGGAGGAGAGTGATTTGATAAGAAAACAATGCAAGGAAACTCAAAATAAAATGAAAGACTCAGAAATCCACATTGTTCATAGTGAGATAAAATGTCAGAAATCCAAACTGATAAATTTTCATACAAAATTTAGCATAGAAAGCTTCTGACTAATCTCATTTACAAACATAGTCACAAAATTCTGAATAAATACTACCAAACTGAACTCAAACAATATTCAATATTATGTTGCTCTAATGCAACATAATCATTGTCCCAATTAAAAGACAATAATAACTCAAGATGCTAAGAGGCATTCAATAAAATTAACTTCTCCTTTTTTATGAATAAAAAATTAGGAATAAAAATATACATCAATATCATAGATGATCTCAAAACAACAATGGAAACCATCCTGAACTGCATAAAAACAGCAGATTTCCCAATTAGATAAGGAAGAAGTCATCAATTCTATGTATTTTCACTATTTAATATCATAGATGATCTCAAAACAACAATGGAAACCATCCTGAACTGCAGAAAAACAGCAGATTTCCCAATTAGATAAGGAAGAAGTCATCAATTCTATGTATTTTCACTATTATTTAAAATCCTTTTGAAACTTCCAGCCAAAGTGATAAGGCACAAAACCATAGAAAGTACTGCACTTCTTAAGGCTCTGTTTCTTAAACAATCAAAATTAGAAAGCAAGAAACCAACAAGAAATTATATGCATGGTGCTTATCAAACATATTATTAATGTCCCTAAAATATAAAGAAACTTTGTAGATCTCCAAGGGAAAAGAAAGAAAAATAACAGAAACATAGCTGAGTGTTTTGACCAAACAAAACAAAGACAAAAAGAAAAAAGAAAAAAAGAAATTCTACTTGTTAGAAAATACAAAAAATCTTTAACTTCACTAATACCATAATCATGTACCATGTGTGCTAAATAATAGTAACACTTTTTTTTTCACTTCTCAAATGGTCAAGTTTTTTTAAAAGTTTCAAAATTGTAAAATACGTGGGGAAACAGATATAGTACTTCTGTTGGGAGTACACTTAGACTGGTAATATTTGAAGTACAGTTTTACAAAATGATCCATTCCTTAAAAATTTCACACAATGTGAACTTAAATTCTACAAGTAAGTATATCTTAAGGAAGTAACCACGGATACACACACAAAAATGACCAAAAGGATGTATATCCCTGAATGATTTACAATAATAAAAAATTGGAAACAATATAAAATTCCAACATAAGGATACTAGTGAAATAAATTATAGGGCAATCATGTAATATCATTACAATGTTATTGTTAAATAATCTTAATTAAGAAGTAGGCAACCAAGCAAGTTGATTTTATTACATATATGTACATTACATTTGTGTGCATGTATGTGAGAATGTACTATGTGTATATATGTATGTATGCATATGACTGACAGAATACACATCAAAATGTTGACCATCTCCTATTAGTATGTTTTTAGGGGGTATTTACTTCTATTTTGTAGTTTTATATCACTTCCAAATGTTCTCTTTTTCCTTTCCTCTATCCCTTCCCTGGAGAAAACCATGTGAACTCCCAACTTTGACTTTCACCTATAGACTAATGGCTCTTAAACCTATGTCACAATAAACTCTTAAACTCCCATTGTGAAGTTCCAGTGACCCAGTGGACACCTCTGCCTGAGCGCACCATTAGGCCTCGCAGACTCACCCTATTCTCTACATGCACAGATAAGCGTTCTCTCTTCCTGTTTTCAAGAGATATCACATGTGGCACCCCATCCTCCAAGTCGGAAATGTAGAAGTAATCTAATATGTCATCTTTCTAGTCTATCATATTTAGTAACCATCCTGACCTGTACATTTCACCTCTGAGTTATCTACCTACCTTACAATCTTATTGCCCCAGCCTTGGTTCAGCTACTTAAGTCCAGATTCTTTAAAAAACAAGAGTTGTTTTAAGCATCTCTGGCTGAAGCTGCTCTTCTTTCAGATCCATTTTCTGATGTGCCTTCAAAGTTATCTTTCTGAAATACTGATCTGATCATGTTTTTAAACTTCCCATATTTTTCCTTTGGTCAACAAAATAAAGTCTAAACTTCTTTACATATCCTTTTACCATCTAGTCCTGATTAACACTTCCAGCCACATCACTTACCACACCCCTGTCTCCTATCTACTTCCCCAACCTACCTCTTGCACTCTATTCTGGCTACACCAGTCTTTGTGGATTTTGGAATATACCATGCTTCTCGATGTTTGCTCTGCCTAGAAATTCTAACAACTCTTTCTCATCTCCCAGTATGTGCACCTCTGAATTTCACTAGTTCTTTAAAGTTTAGATCTAAGTTCATTTCCTCTTTGAAACTTTACCGAATTCTTCTGTGCATAAAACAAATCCATCTCAGTGTCTTTACTCACATTCCATCACACTGACCCCTTCATAATTATAACTAATGCTTATACACCTAGCTGTCTCCTAAGCTAGATTGCAAGGTGCTCTATGGCAGGGATTGAATCTTATATTCTCATTCTATTGATAGAAAAAAGTCACTATGAAATAAGTGAATGAAAAAGCAAACAAATGCCTTAATTTTTATTAGCTATGTGTCCAACAGGCGGAATAAACTAAGAAATTCTAGGCCAACAATTGTCATGACAGTCAATTATTTTCTGTAATCATGAAATGAAAACTCTTATAAATATTATATTTAAATTTATTTCATCAAATCCATATTGAGTCTCTAATACATAGCAGGCACTGTGCTATGAATTTCTAACTGTGCTATGTGATGATGCAACAGAACCATTAACTAAAAACAAAAATAATGAATAAAACAATGACAAAAGTGTAACTGGAAAGAGTATTCTGCAGTGACTGAGCTTTCCTTATTTATATTGTAAGTTCAAATCAATCATATTTAGTATGTCTCATTTATTTTAAGTATTTACTCAGGCTTCATAGACTGAAATTCTAGAAAAAAAAATTTTTTTGGCCTAAGTAACATTTAGGCTATTTATTACAGTCTAGCCAAATCACAGAAGAAAAAGAGGGTCAAAGAAGAACTTAATTTCAGATTTATGGTCACAGAGTTTTTCCACCCACATACATGCTTTAGTTATTAAACTTGGACACAAATTATTTTGAAATGGACCCATAGGGACAGTACATCACAGTGAAAAAT
>NW_007730692.1:205844-207814 GCF_000696425.1 Galeopterus variegatus
CAAATTTAAAGGAAATATTGAGTTGAGACATGTTGAGAAATATTTATGCACAAGAATAACTATTGTAATTGCAAAATTTGACAGTAACAGCTGACCAATAAACAGGAGATTTAAAAATTCAATTGTAGTATATCTATATGATAAAATATACCTGAAAGGTAATTTTAGGAGAATTTATTGTATGGGAAAATATTCATTATGTAATTTAAAAAATAAAAATTAGAAAGTATGCTTTTACTATGTATTACATATATGCACTCACATACATAAAAAAGTGAGAAACAAAAACTGTAATTGTTAGAATATTTTCCTGCTTTATCTAAAATTATTATTATTTCCATAATAAGGAAAATAAGCAAAAATTGGTTTTAGAAAAATACTTGCAATGGAAGTCAGTAAAGACTATTATTACCATTGAATTAAAGGTATTTGTAGTTTTAAGATAAAAATTTATGAAGGATGCCTTAACCACACTTGGTTGTCACTTAATTAGCTTAAATAAAGTGGGGGATTTACTGGCAGCATATAGAAATATCCCTTGCAACCCAGGAAAAGGGAGAAGAGCTAGGCTTCGAGAGGGCTTAGAACCAGGCACAAGCAGGCAAGCAGGAATCACGGTGGCTACTCCTTCCAACCTCCCGTTGGTTTCCTTCTGGAGTTACACAGCATGTTGTCTCAGCTTCTCTTTGCACATCTTCCTCTTTCACATCTCCTTATGTCGATGAGATTTCTATGGTTCTCTGTGCACATTCTTAACTCTATGATCCCTATCTACTGGTAAAAAAAAAAAANCTAATCCAAATTCTTAGGAAAAAGAATATAAATGATCCATCTCAGTCTCTGGATTGCCACACACAATCCAAACAGAAAGGTACAATTCTCATGGATGGGCATAGTTCTCAGTGAAAATGGGTGTTGATTGACACGAACTACAAAAGATATGAGTTACAAAGAGAAAAAAAATTAATGCTATGCTTAGACTTATCCAGCAGAAAAATTGTTTTGGAAACTTATCAGGTCAAATAGTTCTTCTAAAAGAGCACCAAATACCAGGAAACATAGTGATTGGGAGAATTCAAGTGTAAACATAATGCTGAGAAGGCAGAAGAATGTTACTTATGATTCAAAGTCATTAGGCAAGAAATGATATCTTTTACCAGATATTTTAATAGTAACATGTAGGAAAGTTTAGCAGGTGCTTCGAATATATGAAAGACACAGAAAATCTGATCATTACATTACAAATATCTGGACTTTAGCAACAACCCAACTCTGAAACACTTCAAAAAGCCAAAAATATTCCAAATTAAATCTACAGATACATGGAGGATTCAAAGAATTGGATATGGAAAGGAGATTTTAAGTCATGAATTGACTGTGTGTTTTATTTGTTATATTTACCCTAAATTTGTCAAAAAACACATATAATTTGTGANGCTAATTTACTATGAGATAAAAATCAAATTATTAATTTGTTATGAATATTTTTAATACTGTTATTAATAGCTTTATAAAATAATTTTAGTTGACATATTAAATGCCTATACAATATAACCAAGCAGCATTTAGTTCAAAAAAATCAAGGTATTAGAGAATTTATTTGTGTGTCTCACACCAAGAGGTCAAAGGAGAGAGAAAGTAAGATAATCTCAAACGAAATATCATTTGGTATTTGGGCATCAGTTTCTGATTTTACAAATGAATTAGGCAAAGAACAGAGAGGTACTTACTTAATGACAAAGAGAACTACTATAATCCAATGATCAAAATCATGCTTGAAGTGTCCTCATTAAATTCAAGAAGGTAAGAATGCCCCATCCCTTCCATGTGGGAATACTAGCCAATGTAATTAGGCAAGACATAGAAATTAGTGTAATAAAAATTAACCTTATTTCAGATAAAACAGAATCAAATTTAAAGGAAATATTGAGTTGAGACATGTTGAGAAATATTTATGCACAAGAATAACT
>NW_007730692.1:209671-210490 GCF_000696425.1 Galeopterus variegatus
ACTGTGTGTTTTATTTGTTATATTTACCCTAAATTTGTCAAAAAACACATATAATTTGTGACATTTATTAGCATTCCAAATAAATGACATTTGGAAGTTTTTTATTTCTTCTTTCCCTTTTCTTTTCTGTGTTTGTTTGTGTGAATGACCACATCAATTAACGATTATGGAGCAAAATCTTCTGTGTTTCATATCTTACAAAAATAAAATGAAAATCCAAATGAGTTTTATTCATGAACTAGAAGATTCATTTTATGTATTTAAATAATCAGTCAGTGACTATAGCAATATTTACATATATCATCACTCAAAGGTTTTGACTTTTAAAATTATTTTGAGTAAAATATAGTCTGGTAGGTTAAACAATTCTTATAATTTAGTTACATGCTTCCTCTTATAACAGTGATGGTGTTCTTTAAATATGAATTGGATATAGACATGAATCTAGTTAAGTACCTACAGTACTTGAAGAAAGATTTTTCTAATCATTGATGATCATAGAAACTGATTGCTAAAGCAAGGTTTTGTTTTGTTTTGTTTACCTGAAGAAACTAATAAAATAGTCAAAAGAATTGTTGACATTTTGGGGGCAGTTAAAGGGCAGTACTGACAGTGATATGGAGACGAGACATAAATTCAAAACCTCAGAGCCTGCAGATTCCCTCCGAACTCACTGGATAGGCTTCTCTCCAAAGGTGCTGTGGGTTTTTTTCCTTTGACTGATTTTAGGGGGAAAAGAAGAGAGAGATGCACACTCATCTGAGATATTGCTCAAAAGTTTGTGTTGCTTCCATGGGAAAGTGACCTGAAGGATTAACT
>NW_007730692.1:211782-212735 GCF_000696425.1 Galeopterus variegatus
AATGAGTTATGCTGCCATGACTTTAGCCACCTTTGCCAACTAAATTCTGATACTGGGTTTTGTGTGTTGAAACTGTAGGAGAAAAAGGACATTTGAAAAAAGGACTTTTTTTTTTTTTCCTTTTTGTCTTTTCTTTTCCTTTTTGACACCCTCAGTGTTGTGCCCGTACCGGACCAGGACCGGCAACAGGATCACAACCCTCGGTGTTGCCCTCACGCCTCACTCAGCCAGTGAGCGGGAACCGGTCTGCATGTGGGATCCGAACCCTCAGCGGGAGGGCCACCGTGCTCCCAAGCGGCGCACTGTAGCAGTGCACCACCGGGCCGGCCCAGGACTTTTTTTTTTAAAGTCATTGGCTCTTCCTGTGTTGGTGGACTATCAAATGCTGACCCACTTGAAAGTTCTTTGGGGAAGTCTCCATTTTTTCCTAGATCCCACCTGCAGTAGTACACTCAGTAACTTGCTGCTGGAGCTGTCTTGCTTGGTGGGAAATTACGTGACTCAAGTCAGGCTATTTTCCATGGCTCTCCTTTACCTGTAGAAAAGTCCACATCGTTGCTTTGCCAAATGCTGATAGCTCAGCTGTTCTCTTAGCCTCCCTTTCTACCTGTGACAACAGAACCTGTTGATGTCCCCACCCGTATGCCAGACGTTCCATGCCAGCAACAGCATCTTTTTGCATGAGGGCTTTCTTGGGTGCCTGGGGACCACTCTGCCTGCTTTCAGTGAGCATGGGAGTGAGAGAGAATCAATGCTCTCCAGGGAGAAACCCCCAGCAGTGACTGATGTGAGGTGGTCTGTAAATACCTGAGGTCCCTCACTCTTCTGTTGATACTTCTAAGGCTCAAATTTGACACTGGCCCCCAGTGTTCTTCAGTGGAATGAAGAACCGGTTACTTTGTCATGTCATTGTTGGCTGCCTTCCCTTCCTTATCTCACTTCCCCACTCTCCT
>NW_007730693.1:0-688 GCF_000696425.1 Galeopterus variegatus
GTATCATAACCTGCCAGCTATAGTGCTAAGTAGGGAGAGGGTTGGCAGAGAAAGTAATGGTGAAGAAAGGGAAGTAGATTCCAGCTTCTCACCACCACAGTCAGAACATGGCTCACACTGTTGGCAATAGAGCAAAGGAGACAAAACCATGCTGCAGCCTATATGTTCTTGAAAACCTGGTCTGCCTGATGTAGGCAGGGTAGAAGATGCCANATGTCTTGTTATAAGGGCACAAATCCCCTTCATGAGGGCTTCACCCTCATGGGCTAATTACATTCCAAAGGCTCCACCTCCTAATACCATCACATTGGGCATTATGACTCTAACATATTAACTTTGGTAGGACACAAACATTTAGTTCATAGAGCCTATATTCATAAAAGGATATAAGATACTTAAACTGCTTATATTTGTTAGTGTCAGTAATGTCAATTGAGTTAAGTGTTTAAATCAGATAATCTTCCAAGACGACATGAATGTAGGATCCAGCATACTAAGCGTTCACAATAGAACCCTAGAGTCTTTAAATGAAGATAATTGATTTACATAAAATCTAAGCTGATTAAACAATTAGTAGGTGATCACACTGCCTTTCATGGGGAGAAGAGCTACGTTCATGCTGGCCCGCCTTGTTTAGCATGCTGAGGTGATTGTGTTTTTGTGTTTAAATTAATGGCTAAAGATTGTA
>NW_007730693.1:4267-25462 GCF_000696425.1 Galeopterus variegatus
CTAGTAACCACTATTGTGCCTTCTATTTCTAGAGGATCAACATTTTTAGTTTCCACATATGAGTGAGAACATTCTCTCTCTGTGCCTGGCTTTTTTCACTCAACATAGTTTTCTTCAAGCTCATCCATGTTGGTGCCAGTAGCAGAATTTCATTCTTTTTTATGGCTAAGTAGCATTCCATTGTGTATATATACCACATTTCTTTATCCGGTCACCCGCAGAAGGACTTTCAGGTTGGTTCCAACTCTTGGCTATTGGGAATAGAGCTGTGATAAACAAGGGAGTGCAGGTTTCCCTTCAACCTGTTGATTTCCATTCCTTTGGATATATACCCAATAGCAGGATTGCTGGATCATATAGTAATTCTCTCTGTAGTTGTTTGTGGAATCTCGCTACTGTTTTCCATAATGGCTGTACTAATAATATACAGTCCCATCAACAATATATAAGTTCCCCTTTATCCACATCATTGCCAGCATTTGTTATTTTCTTACTGTCCCATCAACAATATATAAGTTCCCCTTTATCCACATCATTGCCAGCATTTGTTATTTTCTATCTTTTTGATAATAGCCATTCTAACTGGGATGAGCTGATATCTCACTGTGGTTTTGATTTGTATTTTGCTGATGATTAGCAATGTTGAGCATTTGTATGTCTTTTGAAGAAAGTCTATTTAGTGCCTTTGCCCATTTTTAATCAAATTTTTTCACTATTGAGTTGTTTGAGTTCTTTGTATATTCTGGACATTAATCCCTTGTGGGATGCATAGTTTAAAAATATTTTCTCCCATTCTGCAGGTTGTCTTTTTACTCTGATTGTTTCCTTTGCTGTGCAGAAGGTTTTTAGTTTGATGTAATCCCATTTGTTAATTTTTGCTTTTGTTACCCATGCTTCTGAAATATTATTCATAAAGTATTTGCCTAGACCTGTGTCCTGAAATGTTTCCCCTATTTTCTCTTCTAGAAGTTTTATAATGTTGGGTTTTACATTTAAGTATTTAATCCATATTGAGTTGATTTTGGTATATGATAAGAGATAAGGGTCTATTTTCATTCTTCTGCATATGGATCTCTAATTTTCCCAGCACCTGTTTATTGAAGAGACTGTCCTTTCCCCGCTGTATGATCTTGGCGCCTTTGTCAAAAATCAGTTGGCTGTAGGCTCATGGATGTATTTCTGAGTTTTATATTCTGTTCAATTGGTCTATGTGTCTGTTTTTGTGCAAGTACTATGCTGTTTTGATTACTATCTCTTAGTACTATATTTTTATTTCAGGGAGTGTGATATTCCCTGATTTTTTCTTTTTGCTCAGGGTTGCTTTGGCTATTCTGGGTCTCTTATTAAAATAAATAATTGAATTGTTTTTTTTCTATTTCTGTGAAGTATGTCATTGGTAGTTTCACAGGTATTGCATTGAATTGTAGATTGCTTTGGATAGTAGGATCATTTTGACAATATTAACTCTTAAATTCATGAGCATGGGATGTCTTTCCTTTGTGTGTGTGTCTTCTTTAATCAGTGTTTTATAGTTTTAATTGTAGAGCTATTTCACCTCCTTGGTTAAATTTGTTTCTAGATATTTGTTGTTGTTGTTGTTATTGTTGCTATTATAAATGGGACAAGTTTCTTTTTTTTTTTAAAAGATGACCGGTAAGGGGATCTTAATCCTTGACTTGGTGTTGTCAGCACCACGCTCAGCCAGTGAGCGAACCGGCCATCCCTATGTGGGATCCGAACACAGAGCCTTGGTGTTATCAGCACCGCACTCTCCTGAGTGAGCCACGGGCCGGCCCTGGGACAGGTTTCTTGATTTCCTCTTTTATCAGTTCATTGTTGGTGTATAAAAATGCTACCAATTTTTCTATGTTGATTTTGTATCCTGCAACTTTACTGAATTTGTTTATCAGGTTTAGGAGTTTTTTGGTAGAGTCCTTGGGTTTCTCTATACATAAAATCACATCATCTTCAAACAGAGACAACTCGACTTCCTCCTTTCCAATTTGGATGCACTTTATTTCTTTCTGTTGCTTGATTGCTCTGACTCGGACTTCCTGTACTACATAAATAGAAGTGGTGAGAGTGGGCATCCTTGTCTTCTTCCAGTTCTTAGGAGGTAAAGCTTTCAGCTTTTCCCTGTTCAGTATGATGTTAGCTGTGGGTTTGTCATATACAGCCTTTACTATATTAAGATAAGTTCTTTCTACAGCTAATTTGTTGAGAGTCTTTATCATGAAGGATGTTGAATTTTATCAAGTGCTTTTTCTACATCTTTTGAGATGATAATTTTTTAATCTTTCATTCTGTTGATGTGCTGTATTATGTTTATTGATTTGCATATATTCAATCATTCTTGCATCCCTGGGATGAATCCCACTTAATCATGGTGTGTAATCTTTCTGGTGTGCTATTGGATTTGAATTGCTAGTATTTTTTTGAGGATTTTTGCATTTATTTTTTATTAGGGATATTGGCCTGTATTCTTTTTTTGTTGTGTCCTTGCCTGGTTTGGGTGTCAAGGTAATGCTGGCCTCAGAAGTTTGAGTTTGGAAGAATTCCATCCACTTCAATTTTTTGAAATAGTTTAAGAAGTATTGGTACTGGTTCTTCTTTAAATGTCTGGTAGTATTGAGTAGTAAAGCCTTCTGGTCCTGAGCTTTTCTGTGTGGGGAGACTTTTTATTACTGATTCAATCTTGTTGCTTGATATTGTCCTTGTTAGTTTTTCTGTTTCTGTTTGGTTCTGTCTTGGTAGGTCATATTTGTCTAGGAATTTATCCTTTTCCTCTAGGTTTTCCTATTTATTGGTGTATAGTTGTTCATAATAGTCTCTAATGATCCTTTGAATTTTGGTGCTATCTGTTG
This sequence comes from Galeopterus variegatus, assembly GCF_000696425.1. NCBI lineage: Eukaryota > Metazoa > Chordata > Mammalia > Dermoptera > Cynocephalidae > Galeopterus > Galeopterus variegatus. The sequence goes on from NW_007730693.1 coordinate 7,132, forward strand.
TCTCCATTTGCATTTTTTATTTTATTTATTTAGGTCTTGTTTTTTCTTGGTTAGTGTGGCTAATGGCTGTTGATTTTGTTTATCTTTTCAAAGAATCAGCATTTTGTTGACTGATTTTTTAGACTGTATTTTTAGCCTCAATTTCATAATTTCTGCTCTGATTTTTATTCTTTTTTTTCTTCTACTTATTTTGTTCTTGCTTTCCTAGTTTTGTTGCATTTTTAGGCTGTTTATTTGAAATCTTTCTTCTTTTAAAATTTTTTTTGTAATGAATGTATTTATTGCTATAAACTTTCCTCTTAATACCATCTGGGCTATATCCCATATCATAACCATACCAGGTTTTGGTATGCTGTGTTCCTATCTTCATTATTTTATTTTATTTTTTTTTCCTTTTTGCCTTTTTTTTTCGTGACCGATAACAGGATCGCAACCCTCAGTGTCGTGCCCGCACTGCACTCAACCAGTGAGCGGACCGGTCTCTATATGGAATCTGAACCCTCGGCGGGAGCGCCACCGTGCTCCCAAGCACCGCACTCTACCGAGTGCACCACCGAGCCGGCCCATATCTTCATTATTTTTAAGAAATTTTTTGATTTCCTCCTTAATCTCTTCTTTGACCCATTGGTCGTTCAAGAGCGTGTTGTTTAATTTTCATGCATTTGGTAGTTTCATAAGTTCTTCTTGTTAATGATACCTAGTTTTATTCCATTATGATCAGAAAAAATACTTAATATGATTTTGATTTTTTTTAAGTTGTTAGGATTTATTTTATGGCCTAACATATGGTCAATCCTAGAGAATGTTCCATGTGCTGTTGAAAAGAATGTGTATTCTGTAACCGTTGGATGAAAGACTCTGTGTATCTGTTAGGTCCATCTGGTCTACAGTGCCTTGTTGATTTTCTGTCTTTATGATCTGTCCAGTGCTCAGAGTGGGGTTTTAAAGTCCCCAGCTATTATTGTGCTCATGTCTATCTCTCCCTTTACATCTGATATATATCTGAGTACTCCAGTATTGGGTATCAATATATTTATAGTTATTATATCCTCTTGCTGTGTTATTCCCTTTATCATTATATGGTGCCTTCTTTGTCTCTTAGTACAGATTTTGATTTAATGTCTGTTTAATCTGACATAAATATAGCTATTTCTGCTTGCTTTTGTTTTCCATTTGCATGGAATATCTTTTTTCCATCTTTTCACTTTCAGTCTATGTGTGTCTTTGCAGGGAAGGGATGTTTCTTGTAAGCAATATATAGAGCGATCATGTTTTTTATCCATTCAGCCAGTCTATGTCTTTTAACTGGAGTATTTAATTTGTTTATACTCAAGGTTATTATTGATATATGAGGTCCTACTCATGTCATTTTCTTGGTTGTTCTCCAATTGTTTTTTGTATCCTTTGTTCCTTTCTTTCTTAATGTTTATCCTTGCAGTTTAGTGGTTTTCTGTATTGATAAGGTTTGATTCCTTTCTCTAATTTGTGCACTCTACCAGTAAGATTTTTATTTTCAGATATTTTCATGATGGTTGTTATTGTTCTTTCTTTTCTACATGTAAGACTACCCTAAGCATTTCTTGTAAGGCCAGTCTGGTGGGGATGAATTCCCCTAATTTTTGCTTGTCTAAGAAAGGTTTTATTTCTCCTTCCTTTCTGAAAGATAGCTTTGCTGGGTATAATATTCTCGGCTGGAAGTTTTTGTCTTTTAGTGTTTGAATATATCATCCCATTCTCTCCTGGCCTTTAGAGTTTCTTCTGAGAAGTCTGCTGTTATTTTAATGGGAATTCTCTTATAAATGACTTGATGTTTTTCTCTTGCTCTTCTTAGAATTCTGTCTGTCTCGGCTGGCCCGGTGGCGCACTGGATAAGTGCGCCGCTTGGGAAGCGCGGCGGCGCTCCCGCCCGAGGGTTCGGATCCCACATACAGACCGGTTCCCGCTCACTGGCTGAGCGAGGCGCGGGAGCAACGCCGAGGGTTGTGATCCCGTTGCCGGTCCCCGGTCCGGTGCGGGGGCAACACTGAGGGTTGCAATCCGTTGCCGGACACGGAAAAAGACAAAAGACAAAAAAAAAAAAAAAAGAATTCTGTCTGTCTTTACTTTGGACAATTTGACTACAGTGTGTCTTGGAGATGACCTATTTGAGTTGGATCTATTTGGGAACTTTTGAGCTTCCTGGATTTAGAGGTTCACATCTTTCCCCAAACCAGGGAAGTTTTCAGCTATTACTTTTTAAATAGGTTTTCAGTATCTTTTTTGTTTTCTTCTCCTTCTGGAATGCCCAAAATTCAAATATTTGCTTGCTTAATAGTATTCTATAGATCTTGTATGCTTTGTTCATTCTTGTTTATTCTTTATTCTATTTTTTGTGCTCATATGTTATCTCAAAACTGCTATCTTCAAAATCAGAATTGGGCCGGCCCGGTGGCACAATGGAGAGTGCATCGCTTGGGAGCACGGCGGCGCTCCCGCTGAGGGTTCGGATCCCATGTGGAGACCGATTCCCGCTCACTGGCTGAGCACGGTGCGGGCGCAACACCGAGGGTTGCGATCCCATTACCAGTCAGTAAAAAAGAAAAAAAAAAAGAAAAAAAAAAGTCAGAATTTTATTTTGTTTGATCTAGTCTATTGAGACTCTCAGGTGCATTTTTTTATTTTATTCAATGAATTCTTCAATTCCAATATTCCTACTTGATTTTTTGATGATATCCATCTCTTTGTCGATTTTCTTATTCAGATCATAAATTGTTTTACTGATTTCATTGAACTGTATGTCTGTGCTCTCTTCTATCTCAGTGAGTTTCCTTAAGAACATTAATTTGAATTCCTTTTCTGGCAAGTTGGCAATTTCCAATTCTTTGAGATTAGTTACTGGAGCTTTTTTATTTTATTTATTTTATTTTATTTATTTTATTTTATTTTTATTTTTATTTTTTTTTATTTATTTTATTTTATTTTATTTTATTTTATTTTATTTTAATGTAGTGTACTGTTACCTTGTTTTTTCATGTTTCTTGTTACCCTGCATTGATAACTATGCAGCTGTTGGGACAGTCACAATTTTTGAATTTTGTAGAGTGGCTTATGTGGGAATAGACTTTCACCTGCAAATGCATACTAGAGTGTCACTTGAGTACAGTGCAATGGCTTTGTTCCAGATGAATGCAGTAGTGTAGACTCTATTTAGTTTCTTCAGCTGTAATCCACTTTTGCTATGTCTAGGAGTGACTCAGTGACCTATGCTTTGGAGTTTTGTGGCAGTCGTGGCACAGCTTATCCAGGGGAGGTATTGCTGGGTTGATTCACAGGCTGGGGGTATGCACATGCACCTTGTGGGTTGGTCATCTGAGAAGCTGGCCCACTGGGGATAGGGTTGCTAGATTGATTCTCAGGCTGGGGTGTGGGCATATGCTATTTCAGGATCTCCAGGACTGGTTTTCCAGTGGCAGGGTCTCCATTCTGCTTCTCTGACCAAGGGTTGTCCTTCCAAGCATAAATTAGCAAAGCTGTTTCTCACTCTGATGCATAGATGTGTGATGGCTCAAGGACTTGATGGTAGTTTTCCCAGGGCTGTGACAACTGAGCTGTTTCTCTGAGCCAGGGGCATTGGTTCACTTTGGCTCAGTTAGCTGAGTGCAGATATGTTAGTAGACCTTCTGCTGTGCCAGTTCTTGGGGCCTGATGTGAGGTCATGCTTCCCTCTGCAATTCAAGACCTGGACCAAGGTCAGAGCTGCTGAGCCACTTCTCAGGAAGTGGGTGAGATACTAGGCAGTCCTACAGTGAGGTGACCTGTCCAGCTGCTTCTGGGTAATGGGCAAGGTCAGTAGGCAGGCCTGCTATAAGGGAGTCAGTGCAGCTACTTCTGGGACTATTGGCCAGGCTGTTAGGTGGAACTGTTCAGGATGGAAGCTCTTGGCTACTTTTCTTTTCCAGGAAGGGTAGATGCACTTTATTTCCACCAGCCCAAGGATAGAGACCTATTAGCTATTTTCCCAGGTTGGGAGTTCAGGTACACACGACTCAGTCAGCTGGAGGAGCTGGGGTTAGAAGGAGGAATGGGCCATCTGCCTGACGAGGGTCTGCCTGTCTCATCTCTGGCTGGGGACATGCGGGGTGGATCAGTTCAGCAGGGCGAGGGTTGGCTTCCCAAACTGTGGAACTAGAGTCACAGCAAGAAGCTGTGAGCCCAGGCTTCAAGCCACAGGGATCGGAGCATTGTAGCCTGTCATGTGAGTGCACTGGGATGAGGGCAGAGACTCAAGGTTGGGGAAGCACCATGGCACTTCCTCTCTCTCCTCTCTATGCCAACATCCTGGGCTTTTGTGCTCCACAAGGATCTCAACAGTCTCCTGCTGCACTCCTATGCTCTTCCACTGATAATCCTGTCAATATTTAGCTGTTTGTTAGTTGTTCTGGTCCTTTCCTTAGAGAAATGTGCCCGGGACACCTCTAGTCTGCCACCTTGCCCCACCCTCTTCTGCATTATCCCCTCTAACTGTGAACTCTTAATTGGAGGGCCTTTCCAAAAATAGAACGTAGATGTGGATTTCTTATTCAAATATTTGTAAATGGATACAGTTTACCAGGCACAATTTAAGACACAGGCACAGCTTCTATATATACAGCATAGCCATTCTCACCCTACCCCATTTATATCACCAAGATGCTAAGACTAAGCTCCATGTGAGGTGAAAAAAATGTATTAGGTGAGTGTTTTAAATATTAGTAGAAGTTCACAAGTCACCTGCTAAAGATTGTGAAACAAAAGTCATAGTGCATTTGACAACAGTGCAAAAAATCTCCAGTTTCTCTCCAAAATAAGAGGCAATCTTTCAAAAGAAAGACTATATGTGCCATTTTTTTGAGTGGCCACATTAAAAAAATGTAACTCCTCCCCTAAATATTCTAATTAAGGTAAGTCGACTCCTCCATACCAAGAACAAGCTCTTGCAGATGGAGGTACAACTCAGCAGCAGCTCATGTTAACATTTGAAGTTGTAACTTCCTGTATCTCTTTCTGAACAGAACCCTGTTCCCATTAACATGCTGGGGCAGGATGCCTTGTCACCAGCCCAGCCATTACTCAAGGCATGGTCACACAAGATGACAAATAAGCGAATATTCTGAAGTTTAGCCTCAAAGGTGCTCAGAGTTCTTCCAGGTGAGCTTTATTTCTTCTAGAATATTTATTATTTTGCCATTCAAACTTAAATCTATAATACAGCTAAAATTAGTTTTTGTGTACAGTGTAAAGGAAGGGTCAAATTTAATTTTTTATATGTATATTCAAATGAGGCAGCACCATCCCTGTATAATCTATTCTTTTTATTCTTCAATACTATCTAAATAATATTCTAATTCTTCTTGTGTTATATTTGGTTATTTCCACTTTATCTAGAATCATATTTGTTTATAATATTGTTATTATCCTTATAATGTCTGTGGAATCGGGCTGACCCTGTGGCTCACTCGGGAGAGTGCAGTGCTGGGAACGCCGAGGCCACGGGTTCGGATCCTATATAGGGATGGCCAGTGCATGGTGCAGACGACACCAAGCCAAGGGTTACGATCCCCTTACCGGTCACAAAAAAATAAATAAATAATGTCTGTGGAATCTATAGTGATTACCCTTTCATTCCTGATCATTTCAATCTTTGTGGCATTTTGTTGGCATTAGAACTTTTTGTATTTGTATTATTTTTATTTATACACATTTATGGTGTACAGAGTTGACTATCAGTATTTGTGTAGAGTATGTGATGATCAACTTAATATTATTAGCATGTTCATCATTACAGATCCTAATTACTTTTTTTTGTCTCTTACTCAATTACTCCCTATTCCCCTCCTCTTTTCCCACCTCTAGAAACTATAGGTCTGTTAAACTCCTTCTGAAAGTTCAACATTTTATTATGATCTTTCTTTGTTTCTTTGCTCCCACTTACAAGTGAGGACATGCTATATTTCTCTCTCTGTGCCTGGCTTATTTCACTTAACATAATTTTCTCCAAGCTCATCCATGTTGCTGTGAATGGCAGAATTTCATTCTTTTTATGGCTGATTAGTATTCAATTTTTGTTTAACGTTTTTTTTATCAATCTTGCTAAAGTAGTACATATTTTACAATCTTTTTAATTCTTCTTTTAGATATTTACTAGTTTGTTTTAATTTTTTAGTGACTTTTTAGTTGTAACTTTTGTTATTCTTTGGTGGTTACACTAAAGGTTACAAAATTTGTTCTTATAACATTCCACTTACAATTAATATTACACCACTTTGGGCCGGCCCGTGGCTCACTCGGGAGAGTCTGGTGCTGATAACACCAAGACCACGGGTTCAGATCCCATATAGGGATGGCCGGTTAGCTCACTGGCTGAGCGTGGTGTTGACAACACCAAGCCAAGGGTTAAGATCCCCTTACCGGTCATCTTTTAAAAAAAATATTACCCCATGTTATGAACTTTGCAAGAATATAATTCCATTTACCCTCCCCCATGTTCTTTTTGCTATTGTTGTTTTATTTTTATATTTTACATCTATATGTGTTATAAGCACCATGATCCAAGCATTTAATACAGTATTGAACAGTCAGACATCTTTTGAAGAAATTGAGAGAAAATTCAGTCTCTTATATTTACCCCTATTTTTACCATTTTTTGAAGCTCTTTATTGGTTGCTTGTAGATCCAGGTTTATATCTGGTGTCATTTCCTTTTATCCTGAATAACTTTTTCTAGCATTTCTTGTATTCCAGGTCATCTGGAATTGAATTATTTCAGATGTTATGTATCTGTAAATGTCTATTTTACCTTGATTTTTTATATAGAAAGCCAGATATTAAATTCTGGATTGACCCTTTATTTTCCTAGAGTACAGTCATGTGTCACTTAATGACTGAGATACATTCTGAGAGATGAGTCATTTGGTGACTTCGTCCTTGTGAGAACAGCACAGAGTGTACTTATATAAACCTAGATATTATAGCCTAGTCCTTACCTAGGCTATCTGGTATAGTCACTGTTGCGTATGTGGTCCATCGTGGACCCAAATGTCCTTATGCAGCTCCTGACAGTTTTTCAAAGTTATCATTTTATTTTCTTCTGGCCTCCGTTGTTTCTCATGAAAAGTCAGTTGTAATTTGTATCATTTTTTTCCCTTCATGGAATTTATGTCTGTTCTTCTCCCAACTGCTTCTAAGATTTCTTTCTTTACCTTTCGTTTTCAGTAATTTAACTATGATGTGCCTAATGTTGTACGTACGTGTTGTCTTTATGTTGCTTGGGGTCTACTCAGCTTCACATTTCTATAGGTTGATGTTTTCAGCAAATTTGGGGAAATTTAGCCATAACTTCTTTAAACATTTTTCTTCTTCATTTTTGTGTCTTTTCTTTTTGTATATATCAATTACACATATGTTAGTGGTTTGATATTGTCCTACTGTTTACTAATGTTTTATTCGTTTCTTAAAATTATTTTTCTCTCTATTCTTCAGATTGTATACTTTCTATTTGTTGGTCTTCAAGTTCACTAACCAACCTTTTCTTCTGCCATCTTCTATCTGCTATTAAATCCATCAGTGAATTTTGCATTTCAAATATTATACTAAGTAAAATTTCCATATCTTTATAATATTCATTTCTCTGCTGAGATTCTTTATCTGTTCAGCATTATTTCTATTGTATCTTTGAACATATCTATGGTAACTGATTTAAAATCCTTTTTTCTAATTCTTACATCTGAGTCATCTCAAGGAATGTTTCTATTGTTTACTTTTGCTTTTGATTATGGACACATTGTCCTGTTTTTTTCACAAATTTTAGTAACTTTTGGTTATACATCGTTCATGGTGGATTGTACAAAGTAAGACTCTGAATTCTGAAATCTTACTCTAAAAAGTGCTGCTATGGAGTTTGCAGATAACTACATTACTTACTATGTACCTCAAACTTGTGTGGGTTTGCTTTTATAATTTGTTAGGGAAGCTTTTCTTAAGTTTAGCCTTAGTCTTAGGAAGAATGTTTAGTCCTTAAGAAATAATCATTATTCCTAAGTCATAGGCCTTCTGGGATGTCAACTAAAAGCCCCTCTCATTTGGAAAGATTTAAATGTCAATTCCTGTCATCCCCGTGGTGGGCAGCAATTCAAATCTTTGCTTAGCGTTTTCAACCAACAAGCTGTTTTATTCTCCTCCATTCCTTGGAATCTCCCCTGTGTGGGCATAGTTCAGGTTTATCCAAAGATATGACATAAATTTACAGGCAGATTTTGGACCTTTCCTTTTTAAAAAATATTTCCCTCCTCAATTTCCAGCTGGTTGGAAGTCCCAAATACTGACTCTAATCACTCGAGCTATTAAAACCGTGTCTCTCGGCTTGAGTCTTACCCCCTGCACCACATACAAACACTGGTTATTTATTATTGACAGATCTGAGGCACAAGATCAAGGAAACCTGACTTAAACACCTAAGTAATGGCAGAGACTGAAATAGAACAAAGTCAGAAAATGGAGGCTAAAGTGTTTGTCTGAGAGTGAGTCTTCCTTGGCCAAAAGTTGGAAACAGAAAAGAATCCAGCAGCAACTTGGCCAGAAATATCTACTCTTATGGATCAATCAGTATCAAGTAAGTAAATGGGTGGGGGAAGCACTGGCACAATAATAATTCATTAAGCAAAACTGACCAAAAGCATGTTAACCTGATCTAAATCGTTATAAAGACTTTCCAGGAAGCTGGTTCCCCCAGGTGCCTCACATCGCTACAAAACAGCAACGTCTAATAACAGTCACTTCCTTCTGCTGTCATAAAATATGAGGGGCATCAAAATCTAGTGCTTTTGCTGTTGTTGTCTTGATATTTGTCTATCGTGGACTTGAAAGAATAAAAATAGCATCATTCCCTTTCTTCCAAAAACTTTAAAATATGACAGATACTGACAGGCACTCTTAGAAAATAGGACTAGAAGGAACTATTGAAACCATGAGGGTTGCCACCTTCATTTTACAAAGGGAAAAGCTGGAGAGTAAGAGACTTGATCGAGCCAGCGTGGAGCCCAGCTCCTGCTCGCCTTAGTCCTCAGCCACGCTCTGTCCACTTCATTGAGTCCTGTCCCCTCATTATTCTCTGGGGCCTTGGAATGCATCCAGCCCATAAACTGTACAAATTGGTAAAGCATCCTAAAGTACATACATGGTTATTTGAACACAATAACTAGTTAACTTTGAATAAAATCTCTAAAAAAATCATTGGCTCTGTGGAATCATTTAATTTACCAAGGAAGTTATTTTAGTCTCTAGGAACCTCTGTCTAAATTTAGACTTTTCCTGCAGCAATGTTTCTTTACACTGTAAACCATATATCATGTTATCCAGTTCCATCACTTCTCTTTTCAGCAATTAGCTTTTTAAAATACAGATAAATAGTGACCCCCAGTGGTAAAACTTCTTAGGATCTGCACGCTGTAGAGAATTGAAATAAAATGAGATGCTGGTTAGAAACAGTTTCAACTAGTGGTAGAAAATTAGTGTCCAATAAACATACCCTCACTGAAATAAAAATGAAAAGAACTTAATGACTCTCTCATGTACTTCTATGAACTATCTCTAAAAGAGAGGTGGAAAGTTATTGTTTAATGATGTAGAATTAAATACTATGGTTCAATTTTAATTATGATGAAACTTTTTTCACTTTCATTACATTACAAAAATTAATTTGAGAATTAATTACAACTACTACAGTATTTAAAAATAACAGAACTTGAACTACATTTTTATACTAGTGCTACTTCAGCAAAATCCAGAACGCAATCTATGTATTTAGGTTTGTGGATTGACTCATATATATTTAATGAGTGGGAAACCAATAAGTAATAATTATTTATTTGCTAAATAAATATTGCCATTTCAAGAGGTATAGGCTGAGACTACGCAGACTCCCCAAATTCTTAAATATTATAACATATAATTTCCTTTATAAAATATCATAACTACATATAAAACTTTAGTGTCTTTTTTACTCACTTATTGATTTTATAAAACAGATCTAAATGTTTGCACTTAAAAGCTATAAAAATTAATTCCCCTGGAGCACTCACTGAAATAATTTTATGATTCATGTTTCACATTTGTATATACAACATTTGGTGGTCTTGCTTATGACATACAGCCAAGCCACCCCTGAATGTGACTGTTTGGTCTTAATTTAGACCATGCTTCTATTTCCTAAGAGGCTATTTTGTAAGACTTCTTTACTTTCTGATTATTCCCATCACCAGCAATAACAGTTCATGGTCTTTTCAGGTGGATTTGCAACAGAATAAAAAAAGTTCTCTGTCACATACATGATGAATGAAAAATCCTATATCCATGAAATCCACTCAATCCTTGTGCATGTGTGTGTGTGCTTGTGTGCATGCAAGAGTATAATCTACAAATATCAAGGATCTTCTGTATTCTATGAAAATTTCTTTGAATCATTGCTAGGGTTTAAAATATATACCAAAACATACAAATTTACAGATAGATGTTCTACTTGGATATCATACTGAGTGTTGGGTTAATAACAAGATGAACTCTCCTTTAAGGTAATTAAAGTGTCAGCGTGCTTTGAAAGGGAACTATTGGTAGGTAATATAAATGTGAATTTGTGGCTGATTTAGAGAGAAATAAAAAGCAAGCTGCAGCATCAGTGGAAGCTGAATGTTTAAAATTTTTGGTATGAGTTCTGTAAGATGTAGGAAAACCAATTTTGACTTTGACAGTAATTTGTTTACTCTGTTTAGTTCAGAAGGACTCTTCAACTGTCCAAGTTATTTTTCTGCATGTGGGAAGGAACAGATCACTTGCATGTGGGGACCTACTTACAAACTAGTAGAATTTCATTTTGGAAAATTCTGGCAAACTGCTACTGGGGGGTGGATTAGTTTCTGGACTTCAGTTTCCAAATAAGTGGCTTATTTATTGAGTAAATAATCATTAAGGTCACTTAGTTTCTCTGGTATGTTAGCATAACAAAAAGGTTGATAAAGTCCACTAACTAATTTAATTTAACCCTAAGAATATATTCAGAATAAGTTAGCCCACTTTTGATGTTCTAATTTCCCCCACAGGACCAACACTTAATAAACAAGTCATGGGATTACATAACTGGTAAACAGAACCAGAATACATAAATGTGTTACTGTTCCACTTAAAGTCAGACTATACCTACTACATAGTATTGAAGTGTGTACATTAAATGTTTGTTTCAGTGACATTATATTGACTATTACTTTTTCTTCAGGAGCATTTCTTATGCTTAGCAATGATGAAAATTTATATTAGTAACGCGGAGACCCTGAAACATTGTATGACTCATGAAAGATTAATTATAATGTTGATGTAGTCTTCTGTTATCTAGATAATAAAAGTAGCAATGACATGAATAGTAGTGATCGTAACAGCAACAGTGGCTTACGTTTATTGAGCACTAAGTGCTACTCATTGTTCTTTCTATGTCAGCTAAAACAACCCTATGATGTAGAGATGAGAAAAATAAGCTCAGCAAGGTTATGTGGCCAAGGTCACATAGGTGTTAAATGGTAGAGGTTATAAATGTAAAGTCAGATAGGTGGTAGGTGGTATAGGGTGGGTATTTAAACTAACATAGGTAAGAAGTAGTAAAAGATAAGTGTTCAAGGTCAGACATATAACATGTGGCAGCAATTACATGTCTGAGGTCACAAAGATATTTTTGTCCAAGGTTTTTTGTCCAAGGTCACACAGATAGTAAGAGGTTAGTTATTCAAGTGGAAATAATGGTAGAGGTTATTGGTATAATAATGGCAGTGGCAGAAAGTGGTAGAAAGGGGATACATGTCCAAGATCACATATGTGGTACGTAGTAGAACTTGTGTATCCAAGGTTACATAGGTGGTAAGTGATAGTCTCTCTAGCCTCAGTTTTCTCGTTTCTCCTTTTCTGGCATAAGAAGAGATTTAGAGCTGACATAACTGACCATCCAGAGCTTCATTTCTCAGTGCCCCTTGTAGACAGGTGTAGCTTAGTGATTGAGTTCTTACCATAGTAGAACTTGTGTATCCAAGGTTACATAGGTGGTAAGTGATAGTCTCTCTAGCCTCAGTTTTCTCATTTCTCCTTTTCTGGCATAAGAAGAGATTTAGAGCTGACATAACTGACTAACCAGAGCTTCATTTCTCAGTGCCCCTTGTAGACAGGTGTAGCTTAGTGATTGAGTTCTTACCTGTTGCTTTGCCTCCCACAGATTTGTCACCCCTTTTCCCCTGGGTGTCAGAGCCGCCAAAGATTACCTAAAGGCCATCTCTTTTGAGCAGTGAGAAGCCCCAGAAAGGGGTTCATATCCCGTAACTTCCTCAAGTGCGAGGCATTTCTTCCATTTGAGAAATTAACCATGAATTGGAGTTCTCTTCCTGCGTTTATTCTCCAGACCAGCAAGTTACAGGAAGAGACATAGGTGGGGTTTTGCTAAGTACAGTTCATATCCCGTAACTTCCTCAAGTGCGAGGCATTTCTTCCATTTGAGAAATTAACCATGAATTGGAGTTCTCTCCCTGCATTTATTCTCCAGACCAGCAAGTTACAGGAAGAGACATAGGTGGGGTTTTGCTAAGTACAGTTTAACAAGTTTTACAATAGAAGCCGGTAACATTCAGTAAAAACAAGTCAGATGACATTCTTTTAGGCAATTAAGTGATCCACTAACAAAGGCTTGATTTAGCAAACATTCCTTTTCCCTCCGGCAGCTTTTTAGTAACTTTACATATCAATTAATAACTTGTCGTCTTTGAGCCAGCAGCCTTGCTGCGTTAGGATTCTTATCTTGCAACAGAGACTCAATAGCCCAGGGGAAATTTCCTGTCCTTTGAAAGGTCAATATTTGAAATTGCAAGGCTTTGGAAAACCAGGCCCTGTGAGATACATTTGTTTTATGAATCCTCTACACTTACCAATGGAAAGACAGCAGAAGTGACACTCACCATTTCCAGGCCTGGCCTGTAAATTCTTGCACTGAGGTCTTGTATTCAGGTTCTTCCTTTTGCACAGACTGGAAGAAGGAAGTACCTGAGCCCCGCTTCACTCAAGCAGGTGAGGGCAATGCCCAAGGGTATCACCCAGAAACAAAGTAGAAGAAGCCTGGTTCTCTAAAGGATTTCCCAGAGCACAGTTATGCACCAACCTAGAATGCACCTCAGACTGTAACATGAGAAAGAAAATTTTATATTCTTTAAGCCGCTAAACTACTATTTTCCTCATTACAGCAGCTAAGCCTTCCCTTAACTAAATAGTGAACTTTCAGATTCCTTAAATCCTGAATTGCTACAGTTATAAATAAATGCAAAGTTGGTAATGTTATGCTCATAAATTAGAAAACATACACAGCAATAAATGGTTTAATAAAACTAGAATCTTTCACACTGACTCCTTTCCATAAGATGTTTTAGAATGTATGTCACTTCTGATATTCAGTTCCCTGGATTTTAATCACTTTGTCTTTTTTTATATTAAAAAAAAGCATCACTAAATATAACCTTAACATCCACAATCACATTTCCTTAGGATTTTAATCCATAGCATGATGTTAAATGAAAATTATAATAATGAGATTATGGTATTTTGTTACAGATAAAAAGGTGCACCAGATCAATTTTATAGCATTGAATAACTTTATGCTTAGAATCTGACTAAACTGAAAGAGATTTTCTTCCTGTAATACCAATCACTTGAGTTTTAATGAGTATAAAAGAGGGAAAAATATTGTGAAAATAAATCAACCCATTCTTCATCAGAATAGCAGATTGCAGTAAATAGTATGTTTGATAACTTGTATTATGAAAAATATGTTTGATATTTTCTTGTTGAAAATAATTCCATGGAAATTATTCCAATTTTGGCAAGATGGGAGTAGTCTCCAGCATCTTGCACATTATATAATGGTAGCAGTTCCATCTTTAAATCTCCAAGTGTTTTGAATTATCCAGTAAGTGCCCATTGATTGTGAGGGGTGCAGGCGGGTGTCACAAAAATGTGTAAGTCATGATTCTTACATTCCAGAAGTTTCCAGTCCAGTTGGGGAGAGAAAACTAGCACATCTGATCTTAATTATAAATGTGAAAGGAATTCATAGAAAGAAGAATTCAATACATTCTGAAGTAATTTGGGGAAAATTTCTAGAAAAGGAACATCTTAATTTGAATTTGGATGGACAGCAGAAAGACAGAAATGGACAAAATTAATAAAATAGTGAGACGTTTCCAGACCAGGAGAATTGAGGAGATGGAAATCTGGGCCTGACTGGAACAAAAATTAAGGTTAAAAATGCAAGATGTCACTAGATTATTCAAGACTTTGAAATGTGGGCCCAGGATCTGTACAACACAGGCAACACTAACAAATTATGTTTCCAAAGAGTTGCCTCCTTAAATGTTTTAGAAATATCACTATGATAGTTTTATGGCAAATGGATTTGATTTGTGGGAAATTTAAGACAAAGAGACATTAGTTTCATAGAAATATGAAATATACATGTTGATAAACCATAACAAGTTATGAGGATGTAGATAAATTGGAACCTTCATTCACTGCTGGTAGGAGTAAAAAGTTGTGAGACTGCTTTGGAAAACAGTTTGGCAGTTCTTCACAAACCTGGAGTTGCCCTATGACCAAGGAATTCTACTCATAGGTATATAGCAAAGAGAAGTAAATGCATACGTCCACCCCAAAATTTGTACATGAATGTTCATAACAGCCTTAATCATAATAGCCAAAAAGTTGGAAACAACATAAATGTCCATGAGCTGATGAACATAAGTAAACTAATGATAAGTAAATGTGATATATCCATGCAGTAGAATATTATTTGGTAACAAAATGTAGTGAAGCACTGATATGCACTACAACGTGGATGAACCTAGAAAACATTATGCTAAGAGACAGAAGCCAGTCACAAAGGAGCAAATATTGTCTGATTCCATTTATATGAAATGTCCAGAATAGGCAAATCTATGGAAGTAGAAAATGTATCAGTGGTTGCCTAAGGTCAGGGTAGGAGGAGGTCTATTGGGAGTGATTACTAATAGGTAAAGGGTTTCTTTTAGGGATGATGTAATGTGTTCTAAAATTTATTGAGGCTATGGTTGCACAGCTCTGTGAATATACTAAAAACCATTCAATTGTTAGTATACTTTAAGTGGGTGAATTTTATGGTATGTGAATTATTTCTCAATAAAATTATGTTAAAAGAGGATTTATTGGAAAACCATAATAGGCAGCTAGAATGACCTTGGGGTTATAGGTTTGCAAATTTAGCCACTATATTTGACACTAGAATAAACTCTATAAATTTAATGTGTAAACAAGCCCCATCCAAATTGAAGGAGACAGGAACTAGATCTACCTCTTGATGGAAGGACTGCAAAGTCTCATTAACAAGGGTGTGGATATGGAGAAGAGTAGATAATTGTTCCTTTGTTTTTAAATCTGAGGAGAATGAAGAAAAGGAAAGCATCAGTAATGACTTTCTCATTCCTTGCCTGGGAGGATGATGATGCCATTTACAGAGATAGGGCCAGGAGGGTCCTACACTGCTTTTATCTGGAAAAGTAATTAAAGTTCCATGCAGGTTTCCAATCACCTAAAAGATAAATCTACACAGTTCCATTGTTATCTGCTTCATTTACTGATCTATAGACTTCCACACAATATATCATTTGAGGAAAGAGTTCGGCAGATTTTAAAAGTCTGTGGACTACTGTTTACTTATTTTTGCATTCTCTGCTGTTCTAGACATAATCCTTTCCCCATGGTGGTGGGCAGCAATGTAAGTGAGCTAAAAGTAGTGTGATAAATAAAATTGCCCTCTTCCTGCCAGAGGAAACAATAAAGGAATACCAAGTATTCGAAATGTCATGTTGAGTCAGCCTCATATATGAGACTCATAAATGAGTCAATAATATCACATGTTATCGATAATTGCAAAATCATTTACTAAAAAAAGTGACAAGTGGCAGAAACATAAGCACTTTTAAGCACTGTTAAAGAAAGTAATTGTCAGTGACAGGTTCTATCTGAATCAGATGGTACCTGAATTATGCCACAAAAAAAGTATAATTAGAACTTTCTAAATGATCAGAATATCTTAAAATAAGTGGTGAACTAAGATGTGAGCAAGTATTAAATTTTAGTGTGTATTCACCTCTGTACTCTTGTCCTAAATATTCAATTATAACTATAATATCTTATACCATCTTATACCTCTGTCTTTGCTTTACCCACTGTGATACAAAATAATGGCTCCAAAAAGATGTCCACATCCTAATCTCCCAGACCTGGGAATATGTTATATTACGTGGCAAGAGAGAGTTAAGGTTGCTGAGGAATTATGGTTGCTAATCAGCTGGTGTTAAAATAAGAAAATTATTCTGGATTATCCAGCTGAGCTCGTTGTAACCACAAGTTTCCCTTAACGTGCAAGAGGAATCAGGACAGTCAGAACCAGAGAGAGAGCAGTATGAGAAAGACTTTGCTGGCTTTGAAGATTTGGATGGGGGCCATGAGCCAAGAAATCCAGGAAACCTCTAGAAGCTGTAAAAGGCACAAAAATGGACTCTTCTTTACAGCCTCCAGGAAGGAATGCAGCCCTGTCTGCACCTTGATTTTAGCCAAATGAGACCCATTTCAGACTTTTGGCCCTCAGAATGATAAGATAATGAATTTATTTTGTTTTACGTTATTAAGTTTGTGAGTTTTTTTACAGCCACAATAGAAAAATTACACAGCCACGAAAATTATTCCAACTTTCCCCAGATGCCCAGAAACTGCTCTCTCCTTACCAAATAGCTTTCCTATTTCAATCACCTGTCATTACTCCCAAACTATCTTTATTTATAAGGCAATCATTATTATTTGATAAGATAGTGATGTTTTCTATAAATTTCTTTGTCAAAATGATTGCTAGGAAAGGTGTTACAGAAAACAATAAATATTTAAGTTATGATTAGATGGGTATTTTAATAAATGTCACATTAGACACCAATTTACAAGCAAAATATTTTTTAAATCTTCAAATAGCACATAATAATGTTGTTTCTTTTTAATATTCAGAAAAAGTTGCTATTTGTGTTGAGTTGATCTTTCTTTTAAAAACAGACTATTTCAGAAAATAAGGCATTATTTGTTTGATTTTCCCATAATAGGTATCTAGGTGAAGCAAAAGAGAATGAAGAGGATTAAAGTAATGTTTCACATCTAATACAATTTCATCAAGGTATTTTAAATGTACTTAAAAGACAGTGAAGGTCAAACATAATTGGAAACTGGAGAAGAACTCAAATCAATGTTCATGGATATATAGATTGCTTATGTTTCAAAAATGCTTTTATTTCAGTTTCTTTTGGAAAATGTGACATACTTTTCACCTAGACCATAAAAAAAAAAAAAAAAAAATCACTAAGATTTGCCAGTGTACTAACTACAGCTTAGACAGTGAATCCTTCTAAACCTCAGTTTTTCACATGTAAAATTGAGTTGATTTTACCCAGTTTATTTCCTACACAGGTTGGTTCTGAGGATCAAATGAGATCATAAATTTAAAGCAACTCGTAACCTACCAAATAAGTTCCCCCACCCCCATCCCACTCCCAGTTCCTACTAGGGCTGAACACCAGGCAAGGCACACAAGCAAGAATTGGGTAACATTTCAACAACTGATGTACAATATGACAGAAAATGCTATGACAGTCCATGTCTAATACACATTGAAAGGGAGCTGGTGAGATATCTCTGTTCCTAGGCAATCAAAGTGCCTGCTGTGTTTCAGGAACTATGCATACTATTTTCTGCATGTTACATTATTTAACCCTCTGATGGAGTTTGGATATGTTGTTCCCTCCAAAACTCATGTGGAAATTTGATCTCCAATGTGACAGTGTTGGAAACTGATTGAGTCATGGGGGCAGATCCCTCTTGAATGGATTAATGCTCTCCCTGGGGGAGGGAGGATTAGTGAGTGAGTTCTCGCTCTATTAGTTCCCGTGAGAGCTGGTTATTTAAAAGACCCTGGCACCTCCCCTCTATCTCTTGCTTCCTCTCCCCATGTGATCTGCTTATACCCGCTGGCTGCCTGACACTTTTCCACCATGAGTAGAAGCAGCCTGAGGCCCGTGCCAGGTGCAGCTGTCCCAGAATCCTCTCTTGCTTCCTCTCCCCATGTGATCTGCTTATACCCGCTGGCTGCCTGACACTTTTCCACCATGAATAGAAGCAGCCTGAGGCCCGTGCCAGGTGCAGCTGTCCCAGAATCATAAGCCAAATAAACC
>NW_007730693.1:25535-27541 GCF_000696425.1 Galeopterus variegatus
TCTCTCTTGCTTCCTCTCCCCATGTGATCTGCTTATACCCGCTGGCTGCCTGACACTTTTCCACCATGAATAGAAGCAGCCTGAGGCCCGTGCCAGGTGCAGCTGTCCCAGAATCATAAGCCAAATAAACCTCTTTTCTTTATAAATTACCCACTCTCAGGTAGTTCTGTTATAGCAACACAAAATGGACTAAAACACCCTCACAATAATTTGATTAGGTAGTGCTATTGTTTTCCTCTTCTGACTGATGAGAAAGACAAGGCTTAGAAGTTTAATTAACTTTTCCAAGGCCTGGCAACAATAAGTGCTAAAAGCAAGGCTCATTCACCTACTTATTCATTTAACAAATATTTACTAAGCATCTACTGTGTGTGAGGCATTGTTTCAGATGCTGGAGTTACAATACTGAAGAAAACAAAAATACATGCCTTTGAGAAACATATTCTAGTGGGGGAAGCAGAAAATAAATGGGATAAAAAGTTTAAAAATATATATCATATGGTAGATAGTGATAAATTCCCACTAAAAATAAATGAAACACAGAAGAGAAATAGAAGGGGTAGAGATTGAAATTTTAAATAAAATGGCCAGTGAAGTTCTCATGTCAAACATGTTAAGTGTGACATGCTTGTTAGACATCCAAGTGTGTTTGTCAAGTAGGCAGTGAATATATGACAGAAGGTAACATTTGATAATTGCCTAAAGGTAGTCAGGGAATATGACATGCAAATATCTGAGGGGAAGGCATTTAAGAGAGAATAAATAGCAAGTAGGAAGATCCTGAGATGGGAGGTTGGTGTGGCTGAAGCTAAGTGAGAAAAGGAAAGAACAGAAGAAGATGAATTCAGCAATGTCTGTAACAGGAAGGAAAGGGAGAAGGCCTTTACACAGGCAGCTCTGTTTTTTAGTCAGGGTGGAGGATTTTTCCTGGAAGCCTTTGAGCAGATCTCCCCCAAAGTCCCATTAATGAGGACTGGGTCAAATATCCATGCCTTAAATGCAAGGAAAATTGAGAGAGGAAAATCTGGCCCTTTCAGTCTCTATAAAGGGTGTTAGGTTCCAACAGTAAGGAATAGAGGGTTGGGATTGGCTGTTGGAGAGACAAGCAATAATGATTCCCAGAGGAGTTGATTAGATGTGGGCGCTGAGAAAGAAATAGAATACAAAATGAGTGCTTAGACATCTGGGTTGGGCCATTGTCCGTATGGTATTGACATTTCGCTGAACTAAACGATAAGAGGGAAATGGATTTGGGGTAGAGAGTGATGAAATCTCTTGGAACACATTTAAATTTACAGTAGGAAAGCCAGACCTCAGCTTCATAAGGGTCAAGACTGAGAGATGAGCTAGAGTTATAAGTTGGAGACAATGTAACAGAAGCCATAGAAGTGTTTTTCTGCGGTGGGTAAAGTGACTAGAGAAGATAGCCAAAGAGGGAACTTTGGAAAGAGAAGCCCATTTGAGAGACTGGAAAGGATAGTCCACAAGGGTAAAAAGAAAAGCAGAAGAAAATAATATTTTAAGGTGGGAAAGAGGTCAGTGGCACTAAATAAAAAGATGAAGAGTGGCTATCAGTTTTAGTAATTATATGTTATAGTGAAAACTGCCAAGCAAGAAAAATATATAGGAAGGTAGTTGTAGAGAATTTTTGTTGATGTTATTTGGTTATTTATTATGCTGTTTTCTTTTTTTATTTTATTTATTAATTTTTTGGAATGCAGGCAGTGTGAGCCCATGGGGAGAGAGGTGGAAGACAGGGGAGTAAGAGTGATGCATAATGGCTATACAGTTATAATTTACAATTGCCAGGAAGGGTCTGTGCCTTGGATCTTTGTAGAACCAGCACAGCCACCTACCAAGAGTCTAGAGTGGTCAGTGGAGGGAGGTCCCTCCGCCTCCCAAGACATAAAATTTTAGGGACCATTTTTCCAATTTCACCCATGGTTTATTATTGCTATTTTACTCTCTAAAGAATACATTTTGTCAATCAAGGTTAAGTGTTTTGA
>NW_007730693.1:28049-30642 GCF_000696425.1 Galeopterus variegatus
TTATTATTGCTATTTTACTCTCTAAAGAATACATTTTGTCAATCAAGGTTAAGTGTTTTGACACTAATTTGTTCACTATTCAGAAAAATGGGTAAAAAGAAATTTAATGCTATCCAAAGAAAAGCAAATTTCCTGTGGCAATGACCTGAGACAGAGTCCCAGTTTGTGTGGATGAGTTGCTATTAAAGAAAAAAAAAAAATCCAAAAATTTTTTATAACTCTATTTTGTGTTTTTCTTTTTGAGTTCTCTGGTAAATCTGTTAAATCTAACAAATGAGGATGAATACTAAATTTTTAATTGTAGTAAACTTCAGTTTAATGATTTACCAGAGTGACCTGCTATCCATAAAGAAAAAACAAAACCCACAGTTTATAAGAAAACGCAGTACTACCAGCACAGCCTGTCCAATATCAGTTTTAATTTCGCCCTCTTGTGGATATGTGTAGAATAGCAGCTCTAATTTTAAATTGAAATACTATACTCAACACTAAGCACACACTGTCAGGTTCTATGCTAGGTGCTAAGGATACAGCTGTGGACAAGACCTACAAGGTCCGTCTCTTCATTAAGATTGCTTAGTACTTACTTTAATTATTCTACAGTTCAAATTCCATTTCAAAACTTCTCTGTATGAAGATTAAGTATTTCATTATATGGTACAAATAGTTTTATCAATAGAAAAGAAATATTGTCAATAGCTCCTTTAGTGTACAACCTTAAATTAGAGATGCAGTTTGCCTCTAAACTTTTCTCCTTAGTTTTTAGTGCTAAAAACTTTAGAATACCACTGACAGTGTTACAGTTATTATTTATAAAGATATATTCTCCAATACAATACATTGTGATGTTTAATTCTAAAGCTTTTATTTACTCTTCATGCTAGTTGTCATTGGCAAGCCTCTGAGGCTGTAATTTTGTAGTTTATGATCCCTGGAAAACTTGTTTTATTTAATTACAGGCAGAGAGAGTGCTTTATTCTATGTTAATAAAATTGAAATTCCCTAAATCTCGTTATATATTCTTACCATCTGCATTTTTATGATTATTGTCTAAAGAAATCTTCTGAAAATGTCAGTGCTGTTATAAGTTCCTCAAATTTTACTGTCTGGTTTTTGTGGTTTTCAGAAACCAAAGTTCCCATTTTAATTTAAGGAAAAGTGACTACCTTATGATGATTGCCTGTAGGTGATATGTGGCCCAGAATGAATCTTCCTATAATTAATGCAAACATGATGAGATGTAAAGTACAGTGGGCAGATTTGGCAGAATTAGATTTTAATGAAACACTTAAGTCAGTAATCATCCAGTCCAGTTTTTAGTTACACAAAGACTATTGCTTCACCCTTAAGAGTTAAATGATCATATCTACATCAGGAGATTGTTCTTTCTTTCCTAAGTGTGCAAACCACTGTGCATTATTCACTTAATCAATTGCCTCCCTACTCTTACTGTGATTGCATTTATTCTGCTTCAGTGTTTGTGGGGACGAGGGTATCTAGTTAAGGTTAGTCTTATGAGTGGTGACTTTAGCCGCTCCTCCAACTTTATCAAACCACAACAACCTCAAATAATCCTAAAATATAGTTAAAAAAACAATCTTGCTTTGCAAATTGTAACTTCAAATCAAGTTCCCCAGTCTCTTCTTACAACCAGACGACTGACTCAAAATCCCACTTACATTAAAAATCTAAATGCCCCCATTTTCCCTCAAAGAGTGCATATTTTCTTTAAGAAATGGTTGATGTGAGCATATTCCATTGTCCTGTGAGAAGGCTTTTGTCCCGGCTGACCATATATTCAAATCTTTGGCTAGAATTATGAATAAAAGCTTATCAGATGTTTAGGCACCCTGTATTGCCTGCCTTATAGGTAGGCCTAAGTCATGAGCCAGGAAACCTGATCTGACAGACATTTGCTTCTGCAGGTCATGAAAGGTAAGGCAAGACCTTTGCTTGGGAACATGAAACCCATCTTAGATATCCAATGTCTCTGAGAGCCTTATTATCCTGCTCAATGGGCAGGGGAGCCACACATGAACACATTCTTTCTCCAGTACATTACAGCAGATGTGTACCAATTAGTAATTGCTCCAACAATGATGTGAACTAAGCCAACCCAAAGCTCCGTCACATTAGAAAGGAGTAGATACAAGAAGAGATAGAGAACTGAGGCCTTTTTTCAATCAGTATCCCACAAGATGACTAGCAATGATGTCTATAAGATTATCTACTTTCTTAATCAACTCTGACCTTACTTTTAGTTTTATTACACACTCTGAACAAGGAAAACTAAAATGCACACACAGGCGCACACAAACTTTCTGGGTACCCCCTACCAACGTGCATGAGCTCATGCCAATTCACACCTCTATTGTTGCTGGTTTTAGCACAAGAATCTTCCAAGATTTAGACTTATTTCTCATCTGAGGGCTTACAAATGTTTTCATATAAAAAAAAGATCAAATATAGAGCCCTACAGTGCATATATACATATACTGAGAGGAGTTTTGAGGACATCTATGTCAGACTAGCAGAAAAATATATTAATTTCTTCATATTACCTAATTCAGACAAGAAAAATAAAATAATTAAA
>NW_007730693.1:30946-51066 GCF_000696425.1 Galeopterus variegatus
ATTTCATTGAATTTTACTTGAAGGATCGAGTCATTCTTTAAACCCAGCTGAGATGGAGTCAGAGGAATCTGATTTATGCACTTGATTTAAATAACTAAAAAACTGAACAAAATATGGGAAACAACATCTTCCAAGACACTGGACATCAGACAATGAAGGGAAGTGTCTCCTGAGTTATGGGAAACAAAAGAGCGAGTTTTACAATTGCCCTAGCTTAATGTCTAGAGAAAGCTTCTGGGTTGTAGCATGGGGAGAGGAAACTCAGACAGAGGCCCATGGTCTATCTGTGTTGAAAGGACAGAGCTGGGCATCCAGGGAAGCCAAGGTGACTAGAGTTCACAGGGCAGAGTACCAAAAGAAGAGAGCTGCACTGATGAGAACTCTGGAGGTCTGAAGAGTGTTCCCCTGCAGTACTCAGTTGAGTACTGATCAGCACCAGCATTTGAAGACTATCTGAGGCAAGGGAGAGAACCACCTGAAAGGATTAGAGGGAACAGTATCTGAAGCACACGTGAGGACAGACACAGTGCCTGTTTCCACAGCTAGAATAGGAAACATTACAATTCATGAGGCAAAGGTTAGAATACTAAGAAAGTTCCTGCTTCAGTAAAAGCCCTGCTCTATTCTTACCTAAAAAAACATAAAAGCAAGACCCAGAAACCAAACTGTTTCTAAGTAACTTAGCCATGTCCCAGAACAAATCTCAAGGACATTTTTAGAAAAACAATAATATCCAGTATCCAAAAAGGTAAAATTCATAATGTGAATATCAAATAAAAAATTACCTGGCATGTAAAAAAGTAGAAAAATATGAAAAATAAGAAGGAGGAAAATCGAGATTGAAATAAAAGAAATGATAGGATTAGTGGACAAGAACATTAAAACAATTATTATAACTGTATTCCATATATTCAAGGAGCTAAAAGAAAGACAAAATGTTAAGTAGAAACATGGACAATACAAAAAAAAACAACTAAAATCAAATTCCTAGAGATGAAAACGACAATGTCTGAGATGAAAAACACCCTGTATTGGATTAACCATATATTAGATATCTTATTCAGAATCTATAATGCCAAATACATGCACAGGGCTATGCATATGCTCAGGAAAGACATGGCAAGGCCCTAAGTTCCTGCCTTTGGCTGACAGTTGAGGTTCTGTGCAAGCAAGAAGTGAAGGCTAAAGTAGAGTTGTAAACTTCGTGGCTCAGTGTTACATGTGAGTCCCACCACACACACACATAAAGAACCTCTCAGCAAAGCCTGTTTTTTTCTTTCTTCCAGTCATTTAAGGAAATCACTGTCCAATCATTAGCTCGCCGTTAAACTAACAGAACAGACTTCAGTGGCCACACACAAGAAAAAATTTACTTATGACTTTTACTCAGAAATGTCAGTAATGAAACAAATAATGACTACAACAAGCAGCAATGACAAACCCTATGGAAACTAGAAAAAGAAGAGCAAACTAAAACCAAAGCAAGCAGGAGGACAATAATAGAGTTGAAATAAAAGAAATAGAAAATTTTAAAAATAAAAAAATCATTAACGCCAAAAATCAATAACATCAATAACCTTTTTCTTTTGAAAAGATCAATAAAACTGATAAATGTACAGAAAAACAAGAGTCTAATAAATCAAGAATCAACAAGAGAATATTAACTAACTTCACAAAAATAAAAGGATTAGAAAAAAGCACTGTGAATAATTGTATGCCCGCAAACTAGGCAATAGAGATGAAATAGACAAATTCCTAGAAACAGACAAACTCCCAAAAATAACTCAAGAAGGAATAGAAAATCCAAATAAACATATAACAAGTAAAGAGACTGAGTTAGTCATCAAAAATCTTCCCCCAAAAAAACCCAAAACAGATCATTTCACTGATAAGTTCTAAAAATAAACACCAGTCCTTCTCAAACTCTTCCAAAACACCAGAAGGGGAGGGTACACTTTCTAACCTAGCCAGAACAAATAGGCATAAAAAAGAAATAAAAGTCACTCAGATTGGAAAAAAAAATAATCTATTTGAAGATGCCTAATCTTATATATATGGAAAATTGTAAAGAATCCACATACACATGCAAAAATTATTAGAGCTAATAAATAATAGAAAATAATAAAATAAAATAATACATAGAAAATAATAAAAACTATTAAAACTAATAAATTAGTTCAACAAAGTTACAGGATATAAGATCAATATGTGAAAATCAGTTGTATTTCTACACACTAGCAAAGAACAATCCAAATATGAAATTAAGAAAATAATTCCATTTACAATAGCATCAAAAAGATACTTAGGAATAAATTTAACCAAAAACGTTCAAGACTTGTACACTGGAAACAGCAAAACATTGCTGAAAGAAATTAAAGCAGAACTAACTAAGTGGAAAGACATCCTGTGTTCATGTTTCAGTAGACCTAATATAATTAAGGTGGCAATATGCCCCAAATTGATAATCAATGTAATTACTATAAAATTCCAGTGGCCTTTTTTTCGGAAATGGTCAAGTTGATCCTTGCTGTAAAGATAGCCTTTATGGAAAATGATATGGAGTTTCCTCAAACAATTACAGACAGATCTACCATATGACCCAGCTATCCCACTGCTGGGAATATACCCAGAGGAATGGAAATCATCATGTCAAAGGGATACCTGTACTCCCATGTTTATTGCAGTGCTATTTACAATAGCCAAGAGTTGTAACCAGCCTGAATGCCCATTGTCGGATGAGTGGATAAGGAAAATGCGGTATAACTACACAATGGAATACTACTCTGCCTTAAAAATAAATAAATAAAAATTAAAACAAAAAAATGAAATACTACCATTCACAGCAACATGAATGGACTTAGAGAAAATTATATTAAGTGAAATAAGCCAGGCACAGAAGGAGAAATACCACGTTCTCACTTATTTATAGTAGCTAATAAAAATAAATAAGTAAATATACAAACAAACAGGAGGGGAGGGAAAGAAGACAGAACAATCACAATTCCTCAAACTTGCTAAGACAAATGAACAGATATGATGTTGATGGGGGAGGGGGAAGAGGAAAGGATAAATTAAAATAAAAAATAGCTGAGGTAAAAAAAAATGACAGACACATAGCTCAATGTGCCTGTGGTCAACTGATTTTCAACAAGTGTGCCAAGACCATTCAATGGAGAAAGAATAACTTTTTAGTACATGATGCCATGATAACTGAATATCCACATGTAAAAGAATAAAACTGGACCCCTACCGCACACTATATATAAAAGTTAACTAGAAGACCTAAATGTAAGAGCTGAAACCATAAAACTCTTTGAATGAAACATAGATGTAAATCTTACTGACAAATTAGGCAATGATTTCTTACATAGCACACCAAAATCATAAGCAACCAAAGAAAACAATAGATAAATTGGACTTCATCAAATTAAAAAAATGATCTTGCTTCAGAGAACACTATCAGGAAAGTGAAAAGACAAACCACAGAATGGGAGACAATATTTACAAATCACATATCTAATAAGGGTCTAGTACTGAGAATATACAAAGAATTCTTACAACTCAAAAAGGGCAACAATAAAATAGCCCAATTCAAAAATCAACAAAGGATGTGAATTGACAGTTCTCCAAAGACACAGAAATAGCCACTAATCACATGGAAAAATGCTCAGCATCATCAGTCTTTACGGTAATACATACAAAAACCACTTCACACCTACTAGGATGGCTAAAATAAAAAAGATAAATAAGTTTTGGTACAGGTGTGGAGAAATTTTAATCCTCATGTATTATTGGTGGAACATGAAGTGGTAGAGTTGCTGTGGAAAACAGTTTGGCAGTTCTTCAAAGTGTTAATCATATAGTTCCAATAAGACCTAGGAATTCCACTCCTAGGTATATACCCAACAGAACTGAAAATATATATTCATACAAAAACTTGTATGTCAATGCTTATGGCAGCAGGAAACAAACCAAATATCCATCAATTGAGGAATGGATAAACAAAATGTGGCATATTCATACAATTATCCACTATAAAATATGATGAAGTAGAATACGAATGAATCTTGAAAACATTATACAAAGTGAAAGTGAAAACATTAGGCAAAGTGAAAGAAAGTAGACACAAAAGGCCACATATTGTATAATGTCATTTATGTAAAATATCTAGAATAGGCAAATCCACAGAGAAAGAGAGTATGCTAGCAGTTGCCAGGGAATGAGATGCGGGAGAGAGAATTAGAAGTGATTGCTAACAGGTTGTGAGGTCTCTTTGGGGGACAGAGACGTTCTGAAATTAGATAGTGGTGACGGCTGTACAGCATTATGAATATACTAAAAACCACTGAAAATGGAGAATTTATGGTATGTGAATAATATCTCTAAAAATTATGGTGAATTTATGTATGTGAACAATATTTTAATAAAAATTATATAATAACCTAAATAATCTTACATCTATTCAAACAATTAGATTTGTGGTTAAAATCTTCTAAAAAGAAAACTCTAGGCGTCCCAAGTGAATTCTATCAAATATTGAAAGAAAAAATAATACTATTACCAATTCAACACAAATTCTTCCACACAAGTGAAAAGGAGGGAGTTCTTATAACTCCATGTATGAGGCTAAAATTACTTTGATACCAAAATCAGCCAAAGACTTTACCAGGAAACAAACAAAAATCTACGACTGATCTCCCTCATAAACATAAATGCAAAAAATGTAAACAAATTTTTCACATATTGAACTCAGCGATGAATATATAAGAAAGACCATGGCTAAGAAAAATCACCACCAAGTCGGATTTACCTCAGCAATGCAAAATGTGCTTGCATTCGAAAATCAATCATTGTAATTGTTTTCATAGCTGTAGAGAAAGTGTTTGACAAAAATCTAACATCCATTACTACTAAAAAGAAAAACAAAACTATCAGCCATTAGTGAAATGCCTGATACTAGGGGTTGAGGCAGGGAAAACACAAGTGTGCCTGGAGTCTTTCTATATTGGATTCTTCCTGCTGTAACGCAGTCTTCACCATTCTACCCTTTTCTTCTTAAAATACATATCTTCTGGTCTTTTTATCTGAGTTCATAAAGCTTAAGTGGTTCTCTATTGCCTACAATAGAAAATCTAACTTCTATGCATAGCCTGCAAAGGTACATCATCATTTCACCTCAATACCTCTTTCTGGGCTCAAATTCTGCCAATTTTCAGAATACATTCTATTCTTAGCCACATGAGAGCCACTCAGAATTCCATGTATATGCCTTTTACTTTCCTGCCTGCATATCTTTATGCATGCTATTTCTTGAGCTTAGAGAGCATTCCTTTGTATTCTGATTCTGGCAAAATACAGCTTACACTGATTCACTCCTGGCCCAACTTCAATCTGTTCTTTACAGGCATAAAGGGTGATTTTATTTTATATACAAATCTGATCATGGTAAACCCAGCTAAACCATTTTGTAGCACATAGAAATTTCATGGGCCATAAGTTTCAATGTGCCATTTCTTATTTTTGTGTAATATATCTGTATAACATATATCTTTAATAAATTTTTTACTTAAATCTTTCCCTCAAGCTCCATTCCTATGAAAGCAGGAAACTTAACCCAGTTATTTTTAGGTTAATTTAATTGTTCTCGTGCTTTCTTAGTCATTTAAAGCATACGTTATGTCAATTCAGAGTACGCATTTTCTGCTCAGGGTGGCATTGAAGATGGGAAGGCTATTGTAGTGTCTATATCAGAGGAGGCATCTGTTCTGGCATCATTCTCTCTCCTCTGACATTCATCACAGTGGATAGGTGTCTCATCCTGTGTGTTTCTGGTCTTTAGCATATATCTCCACTGGTATCTGATGAAACATCTTTTGTCCATTGGCCTTCATTAGCATGACCCATATTAACTGAAACACCACTTCAGCCTCTGTGTCAGATAACTGGCAGCCTCCATGTCAGTTACTGAGGGTGATAGCGTATGACTGTTGTCTGCTGTTTCTCTCCTGTCACCTACATTAGCCATCAGTTCCCTAGTACTCCTATGCCTCTGTAATCTTTCACTTTTCTGGATTGCACCCTGTTAAAACTTTTCTATCAAACTCTTCAACCAAAACCTTGGTGACATTTCTATGAAGCTTTCCATTTCTCAGAGTTTTATTTGGAGAACAAGACATGGGTCTTTTCTATGCTCAGTTTATCAACAGACATAAAGATATGTCTCAATTACAGGGACTACTTTGCATTATTTCCTTGGCGATGGTGTGGTGGTGATGATTTTACATCTGTATTCCCACAAGACTTTAAGTTCACTGAGAGCAGGAACTGTGTGTCTGTTTTACTCATGTTGGTGTCTGGCTCAGTATTCAATTTTGAATCAGTATTTACCAGGAGCCTAACTACTCTCAGACAATATTGAATAGACAAATGAATGACTCAGCTTGTATGTTTCTGCTCTTGTCAAAACCAGTTTTTCTATCTAGTATCAAAAATTTTGTTTCTGACTACAGCAACTTCTTGTTTAATCTTGGTACAAAGAACATGGCAGGTGAGGTGCAAGAGGTGACAAAGATGAACTTGAGAAAAGAGAAGAAAGGGCATGATATAGTACAATAAAGGAAGAATTAGCCATAGTCAGGGTTTACAGCATGGGAAGAACTTATTTTTCTTGTTAGAAACACATAAAGAAGTATAACTATTGGGAAATGTCCCTCTATGCTCCAATAATAATGTGTGTGAAGCTCTTTTTATTACTTGAGTTCTTTTTAATTAGAGTAGATGCACAATAAATGTTTGTTAGATGACAAATCATAGTACTGGGAATCTAAAAATAGCTTTTGTAGCCTATCTCAAGATTACTGTACTAAGAAACCTTTTCTTCTATCAGTGTATGGGAAACTTTGTTTTTGAGGTCATATCAGTGGAATGGAACATCCCACTCTTGCCTAAACAATATAAGTAAGCAAGGGGGGTCATTTGACCCAGAGAAACAGCCCAGATTTACAACCCTGTTGCAGAACTTCAGATGAGTTTGGGGGCTTACCATTTCATATTTATCTTAACTTTGCAGTTTCTGGGGAAACAGGATCTTTGTAACAGCCTGAACAGAAGTGACCCCGTTTTGTTAAAACTTGGAATTTAAAAACTTGTTCTCTCTTGTAACCCAAACCACAGAGACTGCAGCTAATTGCCAGAACACAATGACTCTTGCTGTCACATTGTACACAAAATAATTACAGAAAATTGTTTAACTCGGGGCCAGCCTTTGGCTCACTCGGGAGAGTGTGGTGCTGATAACACCAAGGCCATGGGTTCGGATCCCCATATAGGGATGGCTGGTTAGTTCAGTGGGTGAGCATGGTGCTGACAACACCAAGTCAAGGGTTAAGATCCCCTTACCAGTCATCTGTAAAAAAATTTTTTTAAAGAAAAAAGAAAATTGTTTAACTTAGAAAAAAAAATTTTTTAAAGAAAAAAGAAAATTGTTTAACTTAGATGAGCATTCTTTACTAGCTTACTAACTCTGATCTTATTTAAGAATAACAGGAACTGAACCCATGGAGAATGAAGTAAGACACTGGTCAACTCCCACCCAGGAAATTCCTTGAGGATTATCTGAAACATTCAAACATGTCTGAATGACTCCACTTGGTCACCGTAAATCAGTTTTCCACCACAGACCTCTATAGAACCCTTTGGCAAACCTGGAGAGGCAAAGACGGTCTTTATTTTTACTTATTTATTTATTTATTTTTGTTTCTTTATTTTATTTTATTTTATTTTTGTCTGATCGGTAAGGGGGTCGTAACCCTCAGCACGTGTGGTCTGCACCAAGCTCAGCCAGTGAGCCCACGGGCCATCCCTATATAGGATCCGAACCCGTGGCCTCGGCACTACCAGCGCTGCACTCTCAGGAGTGAGCCACGGCCCCGCCCCAAAGATGGTCTTTAAAACATAAGCCCACCATTTCCACAGGCTGCCCGGACTTTTCCTTACACCAACTCTTAGTTTCCTGATTAAAGGCTACTTTTCCTTACACCAACTCTTGTCTTTCAATTATTGGCTATCGAGTGGCAAGCAAATGGACCGGACTTTTCCTTACACCAACTCTTGTCTTTCAATTATTGGCTATCGAGTGGCAAGCAAATGGACCTTTGGGGGGTCTCGGTAACGCCTTGACTTTGCCTAGCACCCCATGCTTGTAGAGAAAACTGCTCCTAACAGAAACCTAAGTAGTGTTTCTAATGGGACCCGGTGAGGACACACGACCTTTTTCCTTTTGAGTGATTTTTGCCTTAACAATAACTCCCTAGCTCTGCTTCCATCGTTCCCCACTCCTGGAAAAAATCTGCGATACCCCATTCAAAGCTGAATCCCTCTGCTTCCTCCGTTTCTTAGTCATTTAGCACAAGCCAATACCCTATTTTAATCTCGGTTTCCTCCTACTGAGATGTTCCCTGGTTTCCCATGGTATACGATTTGCCTTTCTGTAGCATCTTAACAAACAACTTTGCTTGGTGAACTTTATTGATATAAAGCGCTTAGCTCCAAAGTAGACATTCAATTGCTTGGCTAGGTAGCCACGTGGATTCATATTGCCATTATAAGCAACAACTAAAAGTAATATCTACGTGTGAATATTGCAGTCCCACATGCGAAATCTCATAAGCCTTAAGAATCTACTGCAATTCAAGCTCTGACACATAACAAAAAGAACAGCGACAAGGCGATGCCCCAGAAACAGGAGACTCCCAGGTAGGAGGAGCATCCTGCCGCACGTAACGCAGACGGACTTCCCGAATCCCGTCCTAGGAGCCCCAGAGGCAGCGCGCATGCGCAGCGCTCGCGAGTCGCGCCGTGTCCCTTCCTGCGCCTGCATCCGGGTCCTTGGGCTTCGTGTTCGGCGCGCCCGCTTGGCTCGCCCGCGGGTTACTGGTTGTTGGTCGTTGAAGCTGTTCCAACGTCGGAAGAGCCGGTGGCTCCGCGGGTGAGTTTAGGGGGCGGCCCAAAAGGGGACTCGGACGGGAACCTGGCTGGCGGTTGCTCCCCTCGGGGTGTCGTGGCGAGGTAGGGACACGGGGCCCTGGGCAGACTGGGGGTCCTAGGAGCTTCGAGGGGAGGGACGCAGTGGCGGTGGGGGGTGGTCCCGGCCTTGCGCCGCTCACACCTGACTGTCCTCTCCGGAATTGGGCCTCCGGGAGGAGGTTTCCCTGTCCCCTCTTCTTCCGCGGCTTTCTCCTAACACCTCTCCCCACATTTGTTAAAAATTCCTAACAGTCATCCTTATTTGCATTCGCTGTACTTTGCGGAGTGATGGCCCAGCAGCCACACAGTTGGGGTGAGTCTGCAGCCCGCGCCGTCCATGCAGGAACCACAGCCTTCTCTGCTGCTCCTCGTCCCTCATCAGGATCGGTCACCCACGCGCGCGGCCAGGCCACCCCCTGCTGCGCGCCCCCTTCCTGGTCGGGGCTTCAGAGACCTTTTCTAGTCATGTGCAGCGTTGTGTAGAGAAGAGCTCAGAGCAGAGATTCTGAGAGTCTGCTTGGCCCTGCCACTAACTGGTTGTGTAACTTATGTGGCATAGAAGTTTCCATCCAGCGCCGAAGTCCTGAAAGCTGTGTTCAGCTGCCTTTTCCCCAATTGATGCACATCCGAAATGAATCAGCACCTGACAGAAGATGAGGGAAGGGGTGGTGCTGTGTCGTTTTTGAATGCTGTCTGTTCATGATGCCAGAGAGTTGCATAGGGCCACAGCAGTTTGGATGTCTGAAGATTGGCAAAAACTGAAAAAGGCACTTCTTAAAAATGTGAATGAATGTGGTGAAGACATTCTTCTTTCCTCTGGGTAAGGGGATTCATCTGGGACTTTCAGAGGTGAACTCTGCGCCCTCCGACGAGTTTAAAAAAACAAACAAAAGCTTTACTGCACCTTGGTCTGAGACTTGCTTGAACTTCTTTGCAACGAAGTGTATCGTGTTCTTTTCCAAATTTAACCAGATTGTAAGAATCATCTATGATATTTTAAAAGTGCAGATTCCCTGGGCCCTATCTCAGATATGTTGAAATACTGTGTCTGGGGAGAGGGGCCTGATAATCTGTATTTTTAACAAGCGTCTTAAGTGATTCTCAACGGATAGGGCATGTTTGGAGCATGGGTCTTTGAGTCAGAAAGACTTAGTTTTAAATCCAGCCTTCTCACTCCCGACTTAATAGCTTTATAACTTTAGCAATAAACTTATCAGAGTTGCAGTTTTCTGTATCTGAAAAGTGAAAATGATAATTTCAACCCTAGAGACTATTAAAGTAAGTGATTCTAAGCCTTTTGGTGATAAGGTCCTTATCTTAATCGTTTTGGTAACCTAACTATAGCATAGTACTTAGCATATTAATAGGTTCTCACAAGTGTGTTGAACTGAGAAAAGAGTTAGCATGCCCAGGACACAAAAGACACTTGTGAGTCTCTAATGCCCTTCCTCCTCCTTACCTTACAATTTTGTTTTTCTTTTTATTAATAATCAGTTTACTGAGTACTCTGATTAGAAGTAAATATATCTTTTGATGGTCATACCAGCAGCAGTGTTTCTAATTCTTTGATGTAGCTCTAAAATTGTTTTTAACGTTAGATTATTGATATATTTAAACGGAGGCTGAGCATATTTGTTTGATTAAGTTTATGAGTTGCTGTGTAATTTATTATCTGGGAATGTTACTTATTTCTTGTTGCTATGCCACAATTTTAGGTCATGGTGATCATAAATTTTTGTTATGATTTGATTTTTTTGTTTTGTCAGAATTCTAAATCATGTTCTTAAGGTTATCATTCAGATGCCATATATTCATTGTAATGAGACCTTCTACTCCCATTAATTTAAAAAAATTGACTTATTATTCCATGTAAAGTATGTGAGTATAGAACTCAGGAATGCTGAAGCTGTGTTTTAAAAGGATTGGTGTTGGTGACTGATCTATTTAAATATAAAACTAAGAATTAAAATCTGGGAACTGTGGTCATAGAATACAATGTTAATGTTATAAACCTTGATAATACAAAAATAGTATATCTTAGAGAAATCAGGAGGTGCAACTTAGTGTAAGAATGCTGATCTCTACATCTTTCAGTCCACATTATCTAAAATGGGATCATGTAGTTTTAAAATGACTCTGATCTCTAATATTCATATAATAATTTTTCTTAACCTTAGAGTAGTCTTTTTTTTTTTTTTGGACCAGTAAGGGGATCACAACCCTCAGCACGGTGTGGTCCACAGCACGCTCAGCCAGTGAGCACACCGACCATCCCTGTACAGGATCTGAACCCACAGCCTCGGCGGTACCAGCACCACACTCTCTCGAGTGAGCCACGGGGCCGGCCCAGAGTAGTCTTTTAAGAACTAAAATTGCTTTTTGTGAAGAAATCCTACCCCTTCCCCTCCGTTGATCAGCACTTTTAGTTCACCTTCTTTTCTTTTTCTTCTGAATTCACTTTTTATTCAAAGTAGCATGTCTAGCGTGATATCAATGTTAAAAATTGTTTCTGTACATCTTATTTATATGTATGCATTAGATAGGTAACTGGAGTGAAGTATACCTAGTAATAATGAAAATTATTTCTGAGTGGGGGGATTTAAACATTGTTCTACAGAAGGGAGATTTGGTTATTATGTTATTTATAGGGAGAGTTGTGGGTTTTAGTAACCCAAAAGCTGCTGGGTAATCATTAATGCCATAACTTGTAATCAGCAAATGAGTGCTGCTTTGTTTGCTTTTAGGGTTTTTTTATGTTGCTTTAGTACTAGTATATGTTACACCTGTAGACTGTGTAGTGTGGTATCTTTGTAGTAAGATTGCCTTAATTTGAATTCTGGCTTTGTCACTTACTACTTGTGTGACCTCAGTCAAATTATGTGAGTCTGTTTCCTCATGTAAGACTAGATGTTTTATTCACTTCGCAAGATTGTCGTAAGGATTAATATACATACTTAAATGACCTAGCCCACTGCCTGAAACCAGTGTCGGTTCAAAAGGGAACAACTATTATTACTATTTTAAAAGCACCGGTTGTATTTGTATATGTGCATGTCCTCCTTCAGTAATGTCCTTTTTAAAATCATCAGTATATTACATTTCTGTTTGAATGTCTGTAAGTTACTTAAAGTGCTCTATTATGGAATTTTCTCAGGTTTGGACTTCTTGTCCTGGAAGCTGTGCATCACCGTAATGAGGCTTGTAATTCTTGATAACTATGACTTGGCTAGTGAATGGGCAGCCAAATACATCTGTAATCGCATCATTCAGTTCAAACCTGGACAGGACAGATATTTTACACTGGGTTTACCAACAGGTAATAAACACTTTTTTCATTTCAGATACTCAGGTTATCTAAGGTTGTGGAATTGTAGGGTTTCTCTTAGTAAAATACCTTTCCCATTCATTTCTTGTCATATCACTGATTGGACATGTTAGGCTATAAAGCCTGAGATAATTGTATGTATATAATGTAGTATCTACATTTTGTTACTATAGTGTTAAAATTCTATCTCACCTACCATTTAAAATGCAGTAGGAAATATCATCTAACTTAAGTAATGGTCATAATATTTTGTGTACCTTTTTCTAGTAGTCCCTTGCTTATTTTCAGGGATATTGCTTTCACTATTCATATCATTTCTTAATAGATTTGTTTTCTTATTAATCATTAAGAGGTACCTAAAGTATGTACTACTGTCTCTTAATTTCACCATACCTTCTCTTATTATCATATTAGCCCTTTAATATTTCTTTACTTATTTTCCTTCTATTATGAAGTATTAAACAAGTGAAAAATTTGAAGACCGGTATGCCTTCATCATAGAATAAACATAGTATTAATTATGTATTTTATTGGGTTTAGTTTTCTCTTTGAGGCTCAACTAAGATAGTGGATATACAAGTCCCTTGCATACTGTAAATACTATATAAGTTTAAGGTTTTCATGAGTGTGTTTTATCTAAACAGACTATTTTCTCATATTCCTCCCTTGTACATGCTAACTATGTAAAAGCTGTGATCATAATTTTTTTCCACTTGGGTAATTTCCATGAATGGTACTCTTCAAGTTTATGTTTTGTTTATTGTTTTGCTTTTCTCTTTTGGTCCAGGGCAGTAGATCTTGGTGAGAATGGTAAAGGAGTATTTTTTTTTTTTTTAAGTAGACACACCAGTAGTGCACACCCTCAGCACTCTCAGTTCTGATATGTGGGCCCTCGTGGTTGTATATGGCTTCTGTATCATTTTGCATACTATTCACATGGGTTGCACTCATGCTACCTGCCTTAATCTCTTTGTCTTAATTATGATGCAGAAATAAACAGTAATTTGAGTGTGGAGCCCTCGTGGTTGTATATGGCTTCTGTATCATTTTGCATACTATTCACATGGGTTGCACTCATCCTACCTGCCTTAATCTCTTTGTCTTAATTATGATGCAGAAATAAACAGTAATTTGAGTGTGGGGACAGAAGGACTTCAGAGTCCTAAATACCAGCAGTGCTAAACACATTTCTATCTATTTAGATTAACAATGTTTGCTTTATTTTTGATGGTATAACTGCCTAGTAATACAACTGCCAAGGGAGTATCTCTGGAAAACCTTTGTTGGTATTTTCCAGTACTGTTCTTCATTGACATTGACATTGTTAATTGTGTGTCCCCCACTGCTTTTGAAATTTGAACATACCTGTCTGTAAATGCAATAACATGCTGAATGGTAATTATCTCCCCACCAAGCACAATTTCTGGGGAATATCTGTTCAAATATGTTTACTGGAGTGATCTTAATGAACTTGACATTTAAAGGCCTGCAGGCTGTGGGCCTGGTCTGCCTCCCAACCTTATTCCCACCATTCCGCAACACTGAATTGGGCTAGGCAAATTGGACTACTTGTAGCATCAAGAATAGGCCTGAACTTGCTGGCTTCTTTACTTTGCTTTCACTTATGTTGCTACCGTGTTATATAATGGAATATATATGATCATTGGAACTAGACAGATCTAGATTTGAATCTCTGGCTTCACTGCCATGTGATATTTGGAAAATTCCTTAATAATTTTGATCCAGTTCTTCCATCTTCAAAATTAGAAAATAATGCTAGTTTCACAAGTTTGTAACATTTACATGAAGTAATGTATAAAAACACCAGCACAGTATCTAGCCACATGATAGGCATACAGATGTCAACTTTGAACCTCCTCCCCCGTCTTTTTGCTCTTCTCAATTTCTGCTTGCTCCATCTTGATGAATTCCATGTCTTCTTCGACTCATTTGAAATACCATCTTCTTTACTCATTTTTCCAACAAGCAAGACTATTACAGTCATCTTTCTTTGATTCACTGCAAAACTCCAGACTTCTTTTAAGTTATTTATAATGTTTTTCCCTGTGTCATGATTGTTTTGTACTTGCTTATTCCTGTATTGTGAGTTCTTCTAGGATAGAAAAAGTCTGAGTAATCTCTGTTTTATCTCAATCATAGTAGGCACTTGCTACATGTTGGTTATGTTAGTAAAGCAAATATTAAAATTAAGTTTCTTTAACCAGTTCACCCTGTACCATATCTTTCATCTTCTTTTCCTTCAGCCACATTGATTAAAAAATAAAAAATGGGTGTGTTTTTTGTCACCACCATTGTGACAACTTCTCACTTTTTCAATTCATGTGTCCGTAAGTTGAAGGATTTCTGTAATTCTTCTCTTGAAACCAAAAGAGACAATATTCATTTACACTTCCAGAAAGGAAAAAGGGAAAGCATATTTATCCATCTTTTAGCCAGATTTCACGTTAGTGGATTATAATTCCTATATGCTCCTTGAGTAGACATTTTTTGTGCAGGTTTTTTGTTTTGTGTTGTTTTGTTTTGTGATTGTTAGTGGGTGGGTTAAGAGTCAATACCCCAAACATGTTTGGGAGGGCCAGGTCACTAGTTATAAGAATGCAGTTAATCTAGTCTTTCAGTTTGGAGTTAAAATGAAAAAAATACAGGAAGTTTTGAAAACAAAGAGGGAGACTATCCACAAGTGGCTAAATTCATTTTTATCTGTACTGTGTTATATAATGAAGCACCAGCAAATAAATCTCTTTTCAAATACCAACTAATATTATAAAACATGTAAAAAAATCACATTATAAAACAATAAAATCAAAAACTCAAATGAAAAATTCAAAGTCAAGATCTCATTTCCTAGAAGTCATCTCTTAAACAAATAACATTTCTCTTTCTCACTTTATACATTGCAGTTGGTACGTGCTGAAGATTTGACAAAATGAGAAACAGGGGCACCATTAAAATTTTGTAAGACTAATGTTTCTCACTCAGTCATTGCCAGTTTTAGAGTCTGTTTTGAAAATAGGCACACTATTTAAATTTAGCTCCGGTTTCTCTGTTGATTTCAGTAAATGGTCAACACTTGACCTATTTATGTATCATTTATCCTATAGCTGAATATTTTTTTCAAAGGACCCGATGTTTATTTTTCTTAGTTTAAAATGTGCTCTCTAGAAGTTTCTAGTCTTAGAATTTGCAGTAGTAATTCCAAATACTCAACAACTCAAGAATAATTTTCCAAACTTAAATTTGTATTGACAGATTTCCAGCTTATTCAGCAAATTTTAGTTTACTAAAATTTTAAGGTACCTTGTAAAGAGACTAATTCAACATATATTTGTTAATTGAATATTTAAATTAATAATTGTTTGCCTAATAAGGTAGAGATACAGAATATTATTAAATAAGAAAAGAATATGTGAAGTTAGTATTAACTTCTTTTAAAAATAGGTTTTCAGGTTATTTTAGAAAATGAAATCTTTATCTGTTTTTAGGAAGTACGCCTTTAGGATGTTATAAAAAACTAATAGAATATCATAAGAATGGTGACCTTTCTTTTAAATATGTGAAGACCTTTAACATGGATGAATATGTAGGTAAGCTATATGTGAATATATTTAATATATTATTTGGATATGTTATATATTGCATTTTGAAGAAAATGAACATATTCTTAGAATATTAATATATTATTTGAATTTATTATAAATATAATATGAATGTATTTCTAGAATATAATGTACTGCTTTTTGATTAGATTGGGAGGTTATATAAAAATCTGTATTTTTATGATGACAGCAGAGTATAGTGGAAGGAACACAGGGCTAGAAATCAGAAGATCTGCATTCATCCTGGGCTGTGCCACTTACTAGTCATGTAATTTGGAGCCAATGCATTCATATTTCTCATTCTCTCTTTTTTTTAATCTTAAGGCTAGAAATCAGAAGATCTGCATTCATCCTGGGCTGTGCCACTTACCAGTCATGTAATTTGGAGCCAATGCATTCATATTTCTCATTCTCTCTTTTTTTTAATCTTAAGACACAGTTAAAACTAGTATTGTAGGGATAAATGAAGTAATGGGTATGTTAAAGTAATTAGTAAAATAAAGACTTTTTCAGGTAAGAGGCTATATATTAGTAGCCATGAAGCTATTACAATTTATTGAATGTTAACTTGCTTAAATGGAAAGATCTATAATGCATAGAAACTCTGTGTTAAAATTTAAATATAGAAAAACATTCTTAGTGGTAGCATACATGATAGCCAGAGAATTGTTGTGATTCAGTGTACTTTGCATGCATGTAGGAAGAATAGAGGAGGAACGTGGTCAACATTTCACTTGAATGGCTAATTTATTTCGAGCATAATATATAAATCAGTTCCTTTGGTTCAAATTTTGTGTGTTTGAAAAGTGGAGTATAGTGATGAAGGGCACATGATTTAGACTTCCGGTTTTTGAATTGCAGCACCTTTGTGAATTTCAAGACCTTGGGAAAATTTCTCTGTGTTTCAGTTGTTTATCAATAAAATTCGAATGATAATAGTAATTCAATAGATGTTTTATAAATTAATTGAGTTATTACATACGTGCAAAGTGATTAAAATAATGCTGGGCATATAATAAGCATATATTCCACAAAAAAATACTTTTAAATTGAATATGATACAGAAAGGTTGTACATTTTAAATATCATTTATGGCTCAGAAAAATAAACTTTAGATTTATTTTTAGAAATAGTTACATTTTTATTAACTTTATATTTAGGACTTCCAAGAAATCATCCTGAAAGCTACCATTCTTATATGTGGAATAACTTTTTTAAGCATATTGATATAGATCCTAATAATGCTCATATCCTTGATGGGAATGCTGCAGATTTAGAAGCAGAATGTGATGCATTTGAAAAGAAAATAAAAGAAGCTGGAGGAATAGATCTTTTTGTTGGAGGTATGTAAAAACATTTTGTCATTAATCATTTGTTAATATTTGACTTAGGTGTTTTAAATTTTTTTTTTAATCTTACCATTGTGTACTGTAAAGAACACCTGCAACTGTCTATATTACCCATTTATTCAGATACTGATATGTTTTATTTTCATCAAAAAATAATCTTAAAATTCTAACAGTTGGAATTGTTTAAATTATGCCCTGAGAGGTAGGTCCCAATTGCTATTAATAGTAATCCTGTTTTACAAATGATTTAATTTTACTGAACTTCAGTAAACTTCCCAAGGTCACATAGATAGCAAGTGGCCAAAACATGATGCAAATTTACATCCGACTATAAACCCCTAATTACCTCTTCTAATACCTCTTTAAGGTTGACAGTTTACCGCATCTTTGAAAATGAGTGATTTGTTTCTTTTTCTAAATGATAATTTTATCTTTTTAATATTTCTTTAAAATTCCAGCCCAGCCTACTTATCAAATTACAGAGTTAAATCTAAAAGTTCCCATGAAGAACAGGTGGATTTTAGCAGATGACTTAAATTTCATCTCTCATTGAAAAATGTTAAGAATGGTGTAAGACTTTTTATTTATCATCAGTCTTTAGTTAATATGAGTAAAGCTATATAATGGTCTTAATAAATTCCAAAGTGAATGAATGTTTAATTGACCAAATTTCACTTATCATTTATGTGTGTGTGTGTGTGTGTGTGTGTGTGTGTGTGTGTGTGTGTGTGTGTATACATAACATACAGTTGAACATAGGAAGAGTCTATTCCTTTATAACGATGTGGTTTTCTGTTACTGGTATGAAGCATCTGAGGCAGGTAGCTAAATGCCATTGAAACAATATTAACGTCAACTAAACTAAAAACAAAATTGTTTTTTGCCAGATTCTTTAGTGTCCAACTAAATATGCTAATGCTCACATTAACATTAAGTTATCTGTATCTATCTTATAATTAATTTATTAGAAAACTGCTCAAAAGTACATGAATTAGATCTTCAGTAGAGTTGTATTGAAGTTAATTTATGGTTGACATCATCAAGTATATGATTGTGATGCTTGGATGCCCTTGGAGAAAATAGGGGTTTATAGTTAGACATGAATTTGCATTGTGTTTTGGCCACTTGCTATCTGTGTGACCTTGGGAAGTGTTACCTCTCCCAGGGTGATGGAGATGCAAAGGATTACTCAAAGCCCATTTCTCCAGAGCAGTGAGAGGCTCAGAAGGGGTTAATTCCAGGAACAGTTCCTTCAAGAGAGAAGGTTTCTTAGGAATAATGCCGAATCAGGTTTTCTCCCAGTTTTTATTGTCGAAGCAAGAAAGTTACAGCAAAGGAACACAGGTGATTACAAAAAGAACAATGAAATAATTGTCATGACAACATTTAATCCCCCAACCATTAACCTTGAAGCTTTTAGCTCACATACTTTCCCATCATTAGGTTTAGCTTTACCAAGGACGACTGCCCTTAGAGCAAGCATTTTTCCTGTGTTACAATTTTTTTTATCTACAACAGAGACTTTAGTCCTGGGAAAGTTTTCAGTTTTTCCCAAGCTTAGCATTTCTAAGTGCAATTCTAAAAAGTTAGGCTATTCCTAAACTAAAGGGCTTTGGCCTTGCTAAAACTACAGGGCTGTGGCCCCACTAAGATAAAGGTACTATTAACCTTTAAGTTAGGCCCCATGAAATACATTTGCTTATTAATGTTAGTATCCTCCACAGGGAAGTTTATTGAAGTTCAGTATAACTAAATCATTTGTAAAACAGGATTAATATTAACTGGATTAATATTAACCATTCCAAAATTTGTTAAGATTAATCAAGCTATAATAGTTATAAAATGCCTCACAGAGTACTTGGTAT
Source organism: Galeopterus variegatus (assembly GCF_000696425.1). Lineage (NCBI taxonomy): Eukaryota > Metazoa > Chordata > Mammalia > Dermoptera > Cynocephalidae > Galeopterus > Galeopterus variegatus. Next base: position 50,127 of record NW_007730693.1, read on the forward strand.
ATAATTGATACTCTGTAAGTGCTACTTCAGTCTTCTTTTGGTCTACACTGTAGATGTTAAAATTATCGTTCCTTTGTTTATTTAATTCCCTGAGATTTTTACTGAATTATCTCTAAGGACATCCAGTAAGATTGAAATTTTCTTTGAGGAAGTTTTTATCCCTACCTAGCAGGGCCAATACCATTTACTTTCTAGTGTGGATAGAATGGTTATTTATCTGAGCAAGAATCCAAGTTAGACTCTTGCTATTCAAAATGGACAGTTGTCTGTATTTTAAATAAAATTTGCTAATATTATTTCAATAATCCTAGAGAACATTTGCACACTCCTGTTTTGTATATATGGCTTAATTTTGAGATAATTACCATTTGCACCTGCCAGTATCAGTGCTAAGACAATAGATCCTTGAGACTACCTTAGGAGTGCACTAATCATCCACTCTTTAGATTTTCTAAACTCAATACCAAAATCAAGTAGAGTGACTGGATTATAATATACCTAAACTGTTTATCTTAGTTATATCAAAAAATGTTTTCACTCATTTACTGTTATGTCAAAAAAACATGTTAGTTGTTAGAGGTTCGTTATTAAACATGCTGCTTGAAAAATGTCTTCATCATTTGTGGACTTTTTTCCCCTCTGTTAATTTATTGACCTTACATAAGAATCCATGTGACAAATCCCTTGTAAACTGAATGCCAGGAAATAGAATTTACTGGAGGAGAGAAACTAAGAATTCTCTAATTTTATTTTGTTTTTCTTCCTGCTTTCCAGAAAGCATTTATAGCTTAATGTAAAGCTTAAGGCTGTAACTCTTCTTATCCAAGATTTTCTCCATTCTCCATGGCTTTAAATCATTTCTCATTTCTTTTTATCTAATTTTTTTTTTGGCACTTTTCCTCACTGTAAATTTCCTCAGTTCTCCCTTTGAAGTAGGTGG
>NW_007730693.1:51239-54477 GCF_000696425.1 Galeopterus variegatus
TTTTTTTTTTGGCACTTTTCCTCACTGTAAATTTCCTCAGTTCTCCCTTTGAAGTAGGTGGAGCATAAATTATCTGTGTTTAATCACTGATGCTTACTACTAAGAAGAAACTTGACTTTGTTTTTTAACCAATTTGTCTTAAGCTTCCTGTAGTTCTTTCCACCAAAAAAAAAAAAAACCTTTTAAGAGAGTTTCCTTACTTCTTATATTAACATCTTCACTGTAGTCATGTGATGATTCAGGGTCTGACATTTTATATGTTTGATAATCTCGAGAGAGAAGTGTAGGTTTACGGCATATTCTTTGAACTTTTTCCTGTTAGGTATATACTATTACTGGATATGTACTCATGAAAGAATCTCATTAGATTCTTTGTGTTTGTTGATCTAGGTATGTTATCATTGGATTTTCAAGATGAGGCTTGGTATTTGGGTCTTACCACTTACCTTCTTTTGTTCCAGGATTTGGTTAATAAAAACACTAAGAACTGTGCCAAATGGGATCAAAATATCAGCTTTTATTAAAGGTAAAGTTGGAATAGAGATTGCAGGTTGGGCTTGAAGCCAGAATGGGGTTTTCTCTTCTGCCCCTCTGAATTTTAAACAGTAGAACGAGAAGAGCTCAAGAATGTTAATCCACCATTGCTTACATCCAAGGAATTAGAGCAGGAGATCCTTCCCTTGGTAGAGGGATAGAGAAAGGAGAAGATACGTATTCTCAAAAGTTTTCATTCTTCCTCTGATGGCAAAAGTGTTGAGAGAAGGATTAAGATGTATTAGGCAATTCCTAACCTACACCCAGCAATAAGATATACAAACATGTAATTTTATAAATAAAATCTAAATATATTAACTTAAATGTATCTTAAAGTACTTTTGTTTTTATAAAGTAAAAATAAAAGAAGATAGTGGGGAAAACTTTAACCTTCGGATTTGGTTACACTATTGGACTCTTTGGTTTGCTAGTAACAGATACCAATTAATGGAACCAAAAGTAAATTAATTTGAATGATTCTGGGGTAATAAAAAACTGTACGAGTTAAAATAACCAAGCCTTTGGAAAAACAAGAACCAGGGAACCTCAGATCTCAGAAGTAGGAATTCATCAACCTTGTTCCTACAGTGCTATCATTTGATCCCTCAGTTCTAGATGCCTTCTCTCTTTCTGTATTTCTAGTCAAGATTCATATCTGGAGAGAGATTCTGGTTGGTTCAGCTTGGGACAGGTGCTTATGTCACTTTGCCTAAGAGGGATATGGGGAATTATATTCTAGCCACGGTAGTGAGGGGAACAAAGCAGAAGAGAAAAAGGTGGGAGGTGTGTGAAACTATACTGAGCTGATCAAAGAGCAGAAACCATTCATTAGTTTATACAGCTGTTATTTATTAAATGCCTTATACGTCACTTTGCCTAAGAGGGATATGGGGAATTATATTCTAGCCACGGTAGTGAGGGGAACAAAGCAGAAGAGAAAAAGATGGGAGGTGTGTGAAACTATACTGAGTTGATCAAAGAGCAGAAACCATTCATTAGTTTATACAGCTGTTATTTATTAAATGCCTTATACATGTCATGTGTTATTCTAAATGGTAAGGATACAGTAATAAAAATAAAGTCCTTATGTTCATGAAGAGTGTATGTACATTCTACACACAAAACTATAGGAACACAGGAAAGGCATATAATCCAGAAAGTGAGTTTTTGAGATGTGTCATATAGATGCTTATATCTTAATTTAGATTTAAAGGCTGAATAAGAATTAGCCACATTTTAAAAAGTAATCTTATATCAGGAACTTCAGTTTTTGACAGTTATTCATGGTCAGTAAGTAAATGTGTTGACTCTTCCCCATTATTAACCTCTACTCAGTTTCAGTTTAGCTGTACACTTCTGTATGGCCCAAATTACCAGTGAGACCAGTAGTGTTGATCTTAGTAGACTTTCTGTTTTTTCTGCAGCTTTTATTTTCCTGGTTCCATTCTTCTTTGCACATATATAGAGAAATATAAACGTTGGGGTATATGTATACCTAAGAGGAAAAACGGAACACTTTTGCAGATCTAAAGAGAAATGCATATCTATAATTAAAACTTACATTTATAACCACATGCATACGTAATAGTAGAAATAATTCATGCATATTAACCACATAGAGGTCTGGCCTTATGACCCCACATTAAAAAAAAAATTGTAGATTGTTGTGCTTTAGTAGTCTGTATCTGCTTCATGTAGTATTCATTTCTTTCTTCGTCCTTTAAAATCAGGTTACTCTTAGTCATATTTTACCTGGTTTTGGTCTGGGAAGATTTTGTTAGAATTGTAATGCTAAGTTTCAGTAAAATGCACATAACTTATCATTAAAGGAAATATGCAGAATATAAATGTAAAAGATATTTTAATGACTCAGAACTTTAAGGTTTATTTTTTAATTGAGACTGCCAGAAATCTGACTAGCTACTAAGGTATGTGTATATAAAATGACTTATTTACATCATAGAAAGATTCTCAATTTTATGAAAAGAATTACCTTTCATTTCCTTCAAGTAAGTAATACCATATTCTTTTTTGTATTTTAGATGCAATCCTAGAGTATTACAGCTGGCAGTAGGTTTCTTTTTCAAACTGTGATTGTCACTCATTATTAGGTCATAAAATCAATATAGTCAGTCACATTCAGCATTTCCTTTTTGTTTGTTAATGAAATGGAATGTGATAGAAAATGGCTTGTATGGCCCCCTAGTAAAGGGAAGTATGGTTTCATGCATTTCTTGTTTTAATTATGTCTTATATTTGTGTATGATGTGTATAGATTGCAATATCAAATGTTATTTCTTAAAATAGGTTACAGTGAAAAAAGTTTTTAAAAAAACTCCTGCCCTAGATATTACCTTATCCCGTCTACATGTTTTCATAAATGAGGAACCTATACTACAGAGAATTCCACTAGTTAATTGCCCCATTTAGAACCAAGTAAATGAAAAGTGTGAGTGTAAAGACCACTGGGTTTGGAATCAGAAGACTTAGATTTGAGTCCTGTCTCAGTATTTACTAAATTGTGACCTCGAACAAGTCATTTTTCTTCCTTGAGCATCAAAGTATCCTTTTGTGTTTTAAAAAAGGTGGGGAGATGAGGGAAATAGATATGCCTAATTTGACCATCTCACAAGATTGTAAAATATATCTGTTGTGATAATGCGTGTGAAAGTGCTTTATAAACTGTAAAGTGTTATACTAATAT
>NW_007730693.1:54686-57421 GCF_000696425.1 Galeopterus variegatus
ATATCTGTTGTGATAATGCGTGTGAAAGTGCTTTATAAACTGTAAAGTGTTATACTAATATAAGGTGATACTTAATTTTACTATTATTAGAATCATGCCAGTTCAATGCTGAGCATGTAGAAAACATGGAAATATATGTTGAATCAAATACAAAAACAAATATTTTAATCCAGTATTAGGAATTCAGCTATAAAATTAAACAAGGTAAGTATGTTATGATTATTTCTTTGCTCTTAAAACCATGCTGAACTTCGAGAAACTTTGTTTACTTTATGTGAGAAACCTTGTTTACTTTATGTGTATGTGTCTATGTGTATTTCTTTTGAAAGGAATTGGTCCGGATGGTCATATCGCTTTCAATGAGCCAGGATCCAGTTTAGTGTCAAGGACAAGATTAAAGACTCTAGCAATGGACACCATTTTGGCAAATGCTAAATATTTTGATGGAGATTTATCAAAAGTGCCAACAATGGCTCTAACTGTTGGTGTTGGGACAGTGATGGATGCTAGAGAAGTAAGAATTAAATGTTCTTTGATGTTTCCTCTTTGATGTTTATACACTTTGGAGGGATTATGATGGTGATATTTTGGTTGTCTCCTATTTGCAGTATAAATTGTTTTCCAGTTTTCGGTAACTTTTGTCATGTTTAGGAATGAACTAAATTAAATTTTTGGATCTATAAGAATTAAGCACCATTTTTTTTTAAGAAGTGTTTCACTTGCCTATTCCTGCTTCACAGTTTCACGTTCTAAAATCTCACTGACTATATGGTTTATTTTATGGAAAAAGTTTTGTGAAAGGACTGTTGGGATAAAGATGCAATGCTAGTTACACTGTACTACATTTGGAGCCCTCAGTATGGCTTAGTGTAAAGTGCTTCATGACTATGTCAGCAGATAGCTTGATTTGCGTCCAACAAAAAAGGAACCCATCTAGGGCTGGATCTGTTCTAAATTTGGTATATGTAAGAATGCAAGAGCTCTGAACAGTAGACCCTGCCTAATTTTTAATTTTTTAATTGACCATCATCTCCTTCCTTGAGAATAACAGTATAAATTATAGTCAGTTCATGATTGTTAAATTGTATGGAAACCCAGAACTCCATTCATTTCTGGTAGCAGGATTGGACATGTTCAGAGGAAAGAGTACAGACAAGGTATGATGAATAAGTAACTGATCGTGATATGATTATATTTAGACTTGAACATTCAAATAGAACTGTCATTCAAAATATAGTAATTTCTCGTTATCTAAAAATCATCGGTTTATGAAAAAAGACATTTCAAGTACTGAAGTTGAAGTTGAAAAGGGATTTTAGAGCTATCAATTTCTACAATAAGAAACTGAAAGTTATACAGGTAGATTTCTTACATTTAATAACATTAAAGTTTTAGTACAACTCAGGCTAATTTTTAGAATGGAAAAAACTCAAATATTGTTTTGTTTTTTTTTTTGTTCAACTTTTCCAACAAAATTATGATGCCTTTCACCTAAAAGTATTTGTTCCCAACAACTCAGGCTAATTTTTAGAATGGAAAAAACTCAAATATTGTTTTGTTATTTTTTTGTTCAACTTTTCCAACAAAATTATGATGCCTTTCACCTAAAAGTATTTGTTCCCAGCATGATTATAAAGAAGTCATCATAGCAAACTATTCCAGAGCTTCATCATTTTCCCAAGCACCTATCTTAGTGCTTTGATTTTTCACAGCATTCTTTTGAAACAAGTATTATGTTACCATATTTATTGATTTTGTTATCTTCAATTGTAATGGGCTTAATTTGTACAGATTCTCTTCTGCCAGTGTTTTTAACTCATATGAGCTGCTCTTCAGTGTCATTCTCATTGACAGCACATATACTTAATTGTGTTTTGAATCCATGTGTAGGACAGGTGCTACTGCTAAATGGCAAAGCTTGAGTGGGGAACTGAATTTTTAAATGTTCAGTTCATTGATAAATGTCTTCACATTTTAGCAACTCAGGTAATGAGGACCTTCTGTATACACCTTAAAAGTTATTACAGGTTTCCTTAAGACAGGAAATGCTAACTAGATAAAGAATCTTACATAGACCACTAGCCTCAATTATTAAACTCTTTCCTTGCCTTGGGATCTTCACATTGATTGTATATCTGGAGTGTTCTACTTTTCTACTCCTTGCTTGACTAACACTGCACCATTGAGTTTTCAACTTTAAGAGCCCCCTTTCTTAACTGTGGTCCTCAAAATCAAAATTTTGTTTTATCTCATACTACTCTGCTGTTTTCCTTTATAGGACTTGCCACAATTTGTGATTATTTTACTATGTTCACTGGTTTATTATGTTTTGTCACTAATTGATAATCTCCATGAGTTTATGGATCAAGTATATCTAGCACCTAACACAGTTTGTCATATAATAGGTATTCAATAACTGTTGTTAATAGTTTGAATAATTTATGTTTACAGTCCATTTTGGACAAAATTGGTCCTGTCCACAGTTTGGTTATCTACGTAAACTACCAAAAGACTTCTATTGAGTATTTAGGTTATCTACAGAAACTGCCAAAAGACTTTTATTGACTTTTGGCTATTTTCCAAAAGCTGTATTTACCCTCAAAGGCTTAAAATTTACTTTTACTGAGTTATATTCAAAGATAATGCTATGTATTTTGAAGGTAACTTCAAAAGAAAAGACACAAACTGTTTTTAACTATTGTAGCATCTTTAGAATTGTTATATATATATATATA
>NW_007730693.1:58003-59759 GCF_000696425.1 Galeopterus variegatus
TATATATATATATATAATTGTAATCATTTGGGTATTTATTCTGATGATGACAAGGAAAAACCACAGAAACTTAAAAATTTGCTTTTTGTTGCTTTACTGAAAGTCATAGGTTACCACTAACTTCTTAATTGTTAAATCTGGCGTCTAGTCTTCAAGTCTCATCTTACTTTTCACCATTTAACACTATTGACCATTCTGTCATAAAACTCTGCCGTTATCCTTCTTCCTTTCTGACCATTCCTTCTCCATCACCTGCCCTGGCTCTTCTTTCGTTATGTGCCTTTTGAATTTTGTTGTTCCCTAGAGTTTCATCCTAGTACTGTATGTATAAGGAAGTTTATGGTAAGATTCATATTGTCTTTTAATTATATTTTTCCACAGACTTTTTGAAGTGACTTCATATATTCACTCTGCATTCTCTTCTTGGGCAGTCTTCTCCATGACTGTTTTTTTTAAAACTACCACATCAGTCAATAACAGTTACACTTTGGAACATTCTTTGTAGTTTTATCACTCTTACAAAAAAAAAATTACCTACTCTCAATACAGTGGTAACTACTAATGCATATCTTTAGCCAGTCCTCTTTTTGAAACTGCAGAGAGAGCTGCCTGCTGACATCTAGATGTTTATAGACTCCTTATACTTAAACTCTTCAACACGTAAATTAATCTTTCTACCAAAATTGTCTTTCTTCTAAAAATCCCCTCCTTTATTGTATAGCAACACTCTGTGATTCCCTGTTACTCCATCACAAGATGAAGCTTTAGCCTCTTTGTTTGGCATAAAAGGCTCTGTATTATCAGACTTCAACAAGATTCCAACCATTTCCTTTCATTTCCCTATGCTCCACCCTTACCAAACTTCTAGCTTTTTATTGACTACCCCATAACTGTCTGAAATGCTTCCCTATCTGGAACTTTTCTGCTTATCCTTAAGACTTGGCTTCATACAGGAGCTACTCTAAAGCTTTTCCCAACTCCTCCAGAGAAGTATACCTTCATGTCATCATTTTGTTTTATCATTTTACATATATTGTTCAATACTATATATATAGTACAGTTATTTGGGTACACATCTGTTCTGGCATTCTTGCCCTCTTAAGGCTGTATGGTGGGTAAAAGCTCAGAACTTAAGAGCTGAAATACTTGTATACTCCATTTGCCAACTCGGTCACATTTTGGCAAGTTTCTCAAATAATTTAAACTTTAGTTTCTTCATTTATTAAAAATTACATTTGATTTAAAAATACCTACCAAGAAAGGATGTGGAAGATTAAAAATGAGGTTATAGGTTTCTATAATTCATTCATATCTACTCATTTATGCAATTATTAAGTATTGACTATTACTCTTTCAAATCAGCTTTGTCATCACCTTTTTAACTAGTGTTATTTTTATACATGTGTTATTTCTTTAAGTTGCAGAAAAGTATCATTGCAACATCTGCCTCAGCACTGGTTCTCAAATATTAGTGTACGTAAGAATCACCTGGTATCCATACCCAAAGATTGATTCTTTACCTTTAGGGATTCTGCAGTTTTAGCAAAGCATCCCAGATTATTCTGATACAGGTTATCCTTTTCTGTAATACAAGACATACTCTCCTTGAGAATAACGGAGCAGGTATAGTAGAAGTAATCACATTAATATCAAGTTACATTCTGAGAGCATTTTTTTTTTCGATTTCTGCTTTTCCAGATAATTCTTCTTAATTCTCAATTAACAGTTGTACCTAAGCCCTAGCCATAGATAAATA
>NW_007730693.1:61152-63206 GCF_000696425.1 Galeopterus variegatus
TTAGTGGAAGTTCATACGTATCTGAATACATGTGCTTTGACTTTAATCAAGATGTAGCTTCAAAATGAAAATCAAATACTAAATCATGATAAAAAAGAAATGTAATATCCTCATCCATTAATTTTTTATTTCCTCCAATTTTAGAAGGTCTAGTTATAAAATATGCAATACAAAATTTCTATGTTGTAAATATTTTAGAACCACAACCACTTTAACATTTGTTTTTTAACAATTGTAATAACAAAAAAACATGGTTCAAGATTTATTACATTATATAAACTTATGTGCATAGTTTGAGATGTAAAATGAGATCAATTTACTGCTAAAAGATGAGAAAGAGAAAATAAATTCTGACACAAACACACTCATATTTGCACATGTTCTTTAAATTATTTCATAGGCAGGGATATGAGAGCAAGAGAGGATTTTTAAGCACATATGACTGAGATTACCCTTATAAATTATGTTCAAATAGACCCCTGATCCTTATTTAAATTTTGTTCCAACACAACTTTAGATTATACATGTTCAATGAAATGATCTTCAGGTTTCTCTAGATTACTCTTTAAGTATCTGTTGTTTTAGTCTTTTTGCTTTTCTAAAATATCTATTGCTTATCTGGACTAGAGCAATTTGGTGTGTCATTCCAGATTATATAAATTCTTTGAAGACTTTGTAATTCTGCTTTTGCATGATGGCCCTTTTGTATCTTTTTCTTCATTCTACCAAGTCTCTTTTACACATCAGTATTTACTGTTTTAATAATCATAGGTATTACAGTGTATTTACTAATACCCTATAAAAGGATATTATTTTATCCTAAGTGGTAGTTTGTGTTTGCCTGTCTTAAAGAGTATAAATAAATACCTTGAACTGTGAAGAAATGTGGAGCTGTTTATTTCCCTCAGAAGAATAAGGACTTTTGAAACTAAAGTCCTTGTTTACAAAAAATAGNCAGATAATTCTTCTTAATTCTCAATTAACAGTTGTACCTAAGCCCTAGCCATAGATAAATAACAATGATAAATTCTTCCCCCCACGCTGTCCACCAACCTCCTTTCCTTCCACTCCCTTCATAATGTTAATGCTAACATCATTATGTACTTTCCCTTTCTCATCATCAAAAGTTTGGATGTCCGTTACTGTTTTTTCTCAGTATACACTTGATGTTGAAATTTATTGCCCCCTGTCCCATTATCTTTTTATGGTGTATGCTTCAATAATGAAAGACTGTTAGCTCAGATTGTCCAATTGCTACACCTTTTAACAGTTTCTCTCTCAAGAGACAGTGTAACGTAGTTGTTAATTGTTAGGGATATGGACGCTAGAATCAGACCATTTGTTTGTATCTTGGCTCTACCGAGACCTTGGGCAAGTTACAAGATACCTATGCCTTAGTTTCCTTACCTATAAAGTAGGGGTAAGAACAGTATCTCAGAGTGTTGTTTTGAGGACTAATGACTAATTCAGGGAGAGTGCTGACTTCAGTGTTTTAACCACCAAATCATATTTGAAAACTCTCCTGAAATAAATTAAACATCAGAAAATATCCTTCATGTAGCAATTAGTAGATATTTTCATTTAATGCAGTGTGTTAAATAGCGGTATAGAGATTCTTCAAGTGCTGGTCTAAGGACTTCTGCCAGATTGTCTGCATATTAATCATCTAAGGGCTTTGGTTCCTAGGCCTGAACTCCAAACATTCTGAATTAGAAGACCCAGAATGGAGCAAATAACCTGTGTGGTTTTTTTGTTTTTTGTTTTTTTCCTTCTCTAACATATATATGTCTTAAGGAAAAAAACCATTGGCTAATAATGTCCAACAAGGAAATCTTGCTTACAGATTCATTGATGAGTGTTCTGCTTACCTTATTATATCAAACAGTTAATTTTTTAAAAAAGATGAATGCTTTTAATGATAGGTGATAGCATATTAAATTCTTCACTGAGCCTAGATCCCAGTACTTAAGAACAAGAAGTAACAATAAAGACTTTAGTGGAAGTTCATACGTATCTGAATACATGTGCTTTGACTTTAATCAAGATGTAGCTTC
>NW_007730693.1:63345-64000 GCF_000696425.1 Galeopterus variegatus
TTATTTGTATCATTTTTTATTGTTTTTTTCCCCCCTGAATATTTTCAATCCATGGTTAAGTTGCAAATGTGGAATCTGTGGATATGGAGGGCCAACTGTACTTTCATATTGAATTTACAAAATTAAATAACCCAAAAGGAAATGTATCTGTGTCATTTCTGGTCTTCTTTTCATGTTTACCAGTCCCACCTCAATCCCTCTTCCCCCACCTACGTTTAGAAACTAATCAGTGGATAAGATGGCTCTCCCACTATCTCATTTAGTCTTTACAATTTCAAACAAGTCTGTTCTCATATATTAAAGTTACAGTGGCTAAATGTTAAAATAGTACGGGATAAACTCTGCAAGTAAGCAAGAGTTTGACTGCCCAGACTTCTGCATGTTGACTTTCCTTTTGCTTTTTCCTGGAGTCTAGTTCAGTAATTCTCAACTCTTACTGTACCAGGTTGTGTATAAAAAACAAATGCTTGGTGTAATTGGTAGTTTAAGAGATTTTCAAAGGACATTTTGACTACACTCAATTTAGAACCCATTTCCTGATTAAGAGTAAACTTCGTATATAGACACACACACATAAGCAAGCTATATAAACAGGTAGTTTTAAAAAGCACCTGTATTTATATAGGTAGTATAAAAAATTACGTAATTGATCATA
>NW_007730693.1:65119-72271 GCF_000696425.1 Galeopterus variegatus
GACACATTGATTTTGTCTGAAACTGGGATGTCTGTTAAAATTGGTGTCATCATAGCTTAGTAGCCTTTTTTCTTAGTGGTACATAAGATGATGGCACATCTTAGTCTACAGCGTCTCATATACAGAAATATAGCATATAATCTTAAAAATTGTAAGTCAGTTTAAAAAAAAACCAGTAACATAGTTTATGTAAATATGTGAATATGGCAAAAATCTTGAAAGCAGTATACAAATGATTGAAGTTTGTTAAGCGCTGAAAATAGTTTCATATTTTTAAAAATTTTTTTGATTATGGTGTGTATATAGTTTTATCTTATGTTTATGCTTAAATATTGTATTTTCCTTTTATTAAATATTCTTCAAAAGCATTTTTAATGAATAGTTAAGTAGATGTTTCATAATTTACTTAAGCATTTCCTTATTGTCTAACACTTATTTTGTCATTTATATTTTTATCATTTAAATTACTAGTTTTGCCAGGCTACAGCTATATCAAATTAAACTGAAAAATTGGTAGCTTCTTTGTAATTTGACAGATGGAAGCAGAGAGCATCTCAGTGATGAGTTGTGAATAAGGCAGAACTCGTGGATGGAGTGTTAAGTGATATATTTGCATGTAGTCCTTCAGATTCTATCTCAGATATTATATTCCTTTTAAGTTAATTCAAGGAACATGGCCATTTTCTAGTACCATTATTTCCCAGATAAACCTCTGTTCTAGTCTAATCTAATTTTATCACAATTTGATTTTTATCAGAAGATTTTTACATTTTAGTGAATTTTCTTTTTTTTTTTTTCCAGCACAGGAATCCAAACCGTTAACCTTGGTATTATAATACTGTGCTCTAACCAACCATTTTAGCAAATATTTAATAAGATAATTAATAATAGCTAATACTTATATGACTAGGCGCTATTCTAAATGCATTATACTTGATTTATTTAATTCTCATAACAGTGCTCTGAAGTGGGTACTTATATACCCATTTTCAAATGAATTATCAGGCTTAACAGAGACGTTAAGTAACTTAACCAAAGTCACACAGCTCATATGTGGTCAGTGTTGGGTAACTGAAATCAGGCTTATCTGGATTCTGGGCTTTTGTCCACTCTGTTATACTACTTACTAGAAGAAGAAAAAACTCTGGTTATGATATTATCTACAAAACAATAGTTGTTTTATTCTATACCATAATCATTGCTTACAAAAATGGTATAGACATATGTTAGATAACTTAAATTAGAAGGGATGTAGATGTTTTTATGTATTTAGTTCTTTTAGTTCATCTATTCAAATAAGCAGCTCTTAAACATTTTGAAATGTACTCTATGCGATGATTGCTGCATTGTTACTTTGATAAAGAGTAATTGAGTATTCATAAATTTATACGTTTCAAATGTAGTTTTACACATTTGGCATATCCTCATTGAGTTACTATTACATCGTATCAGAATACTGGAGGATATGAATCCTGTAGTTTTATCATCCATAGTTCTTCAAATTCCATGCACATCACTACCCTTTCTTCTATTATCACTAAAAAATGCCAAAAGGAATCTTTAAGGGTTCTAATTATTTAGTTCCCGAACATGATCTAGATTAATAAGATCCACAATTATTATTATTGTTATATAAATGGAGGTCTTATTTCAGTAATACCTTTTGAAAGATTCTAGTTAATCACAAGAAAACAAGTTTAATAGTTGGGGATTTGTTTTATTCATTCTAGCTTTTTGTTTTTGCTTTTCAAAAATAATTTATGTCATTGAGTTGGTGTATTTTCATGATAGAAAACAAGTTTAATAGTTGGGGATTTGTTTTATTCATTCTAGCTTTTTGTTTTTGCTTTTTAAAAATAATTTCTTTATGTCATTGAGTTGGTGTATTTTCATGATATCATCATCATGGTGCACATTTTTTTCCTGGTACTTTCTCTTTAGGCCGTACCCCAATAGCTTGACAGGAGTAGAATGAGTTCATATTGAGCCAAAACTAAGTTACTTTGTAAAGGCATTAATATTTAGAATCTATGACATTTAACTTTTCTTCTGGCAACATGTCAGGAAGTCTGATGCATCTTCATTAATACTCATGAGCAGGATTTACTTCTGTTTACTACTTAAGTAGCAATTATTTACTTATGTAAAATTCTTGTGTAGAAAGTCATCGATTTTTACCTGAAGTCATAGTAAATTCTCAGTTTATTATTATCTAAAAATCAAATAATAGAAATTTCAAAATTATTTCTAGTTTGGAAGCTTTACCTTCTATATTAAAGTTATATCCAATGTATAGTAAAAAACAAACTGTGTAAAGGAGTGGGACTTTCATGTTTATTCTGACATTTTAATTTGTGTGTATTTTTAAAATGTATTCTTTACATGATGGAAGCTGTTAGCAAATGATGAATTGTATCAAGTAGAAAAATGATCCTCTACAAAGTGATCCTCTAGAAAGTTGTATATTTTAAATCACATGACTGAAATTACCCTTAGCTTTACTGTCCCCTCTCCTACTGGACCTTACTTGTTAATAAGTATGAGGTGTTGATTAGATCTTGGGCTGTTGAAAAGTCAGCATTCTCTCTTTCCATTGTGCTAGTGAATGGAATGCTTCCTGTCTCCCTCCTTTGAAGACTCTTCTTAGGATTTTTTTTCCTGCTACACACTTCCAAGTGCTCTTTGCTTATCTCCTAAAAATGGGCCTTCCTCACAGTTTGGATTTTAGGGTGCTTTTTCCAGCCTTCCTGATAAGGAACATCTACTTAGTAACAAGTACCCTATCTCCCCAATCCAAGAATCCCATTATATGAGAAAACTGTTATGAGTGCCTTTCCCCAGCCTCTCTGTGTTCTTAATAACCCGGAAAGTTTAACTGATTGCTTTTACCTCTAAGATACAAAATCTTTACTTCACCAATTGGGTTAAAGGCAATCTTTTAAGAACTTTTTTTTCCCAAAGAAATATAGTACTTATGCATTAAGACATGAGTAACTGGAAGATAAGTTATTTCCTAAGAAGCTTTAATAGGTAAGAGCAACTGACAAGCACACAATGCCAATTATAAAATGAAATTTTAAATCTATTTTTATTTAAAGTCTAAATTTCTACTCTAAATTATTTTATACAGGTTGTCTTCCGTATTGTTTTAGTAAACCTTGCTGAATGTGGAATTGTTAAGCTTGTAATCAAACTTTTTTGTAAATACACATGCCAAAATAGTGGAAAATAATTTGACAGATGAATGGATAGGGTAATATATTGGAGGACTAAAGCTGTCCTAGAGTAACAGCAGTTCTGAGTCATTCACTGGAGTCTAATAGAGAACTGTCAGAGGATCAAAATCAACATGGACTTTTTGATGTGATTAAAATGTATTAACCAAGGTGGTATTCAGATTTATCTTGTCATACTGAAGCTCTCTGAAGACAAAAACTGTTCCCACTTAGTTACTACCAAAGTACTTGTGCACATTTCTAGGGCTATACTGTTTTGTAAATAACTGTAAATTGATATTTGCTAAGTAGTCATAACTAAACATTCTGAAACATTCCTATTTGCATTTTTTCAATAAATTTGACTGTTTTGTATCAGATGGGAAGAAAATATACTTGGTTGTATCTTATACATCTTTTGTTTTCTAAAGTATATGAGATAGTTCCAAATTAACAAAAACACAACTAGAACTTTGCTTTTTTTTTTAAGGTTTAATGCATGTACACAATAAACTTGTGGATCCACTATACAGTATGAAAGAAGGAAATTGAAGGAGATTGGAGCAAAATTCTGCTTGAATGAACAGAACACTTTTTTATATGTAGTAGGTGAAGCTATGCAATATGATAAAACATGGGGAATTTTGAAGATTGTCATTTTTAAACTCCAATGTCTATGTTAAACATTCCATATTTAGAATGTCTCTCTTTTACACTAGGGTTTAGGAGAAGTAACTGGCTCTCAAAATTGATTGGCTGTTTATTTATAAAGTACGGAAGCCACATAGCCACCTATAAGCATAGAAATGAAATGTCTGCCTGTATAAAAATCTAAAAAGTCATTTTAAAGGTAAAGATTTTGTACATCAGGTACCATTTGTGACATGACTCCAGTGGCATATGTAGATTTTTATCTTTTAAGTACAAGACACTCCAAGCCTTTCAGGTATCAAACGGCTGTCATTGCAAACCTTTACTTTTGGAATGCTGTCTTTTTATTTTCCGTGCATTACACACACACACTTTTCTGCACATGGTTGCCTTAGTCCTCTTCATGCAGTAGCATCTGGACATCAAAAGTCCTGCTATGTATATGTTGGTAAAAGAAATGTGAAGAGATGACAGTGCCTAAAAGTATAGTTTACATCCTTTTGGAAAGTATGTGTAAGTGCATGTTTTCTGTGCACCTCCTTCTATAGCACTTTTTTACAAATACGTGTATGCTCTTATTTATATTTAATGACTTGGGTTCATGCCCTTAATATAAGTATCTTGGCAATTATGAGCTTTATACCTAGAAAAATGCATAAGGAAATTGTTTTGAGGAATATTTTCTGATTATTGTTAAACTTCATAAGTGATTAGCTTTATTCCATATACTTATATATAAAATGTCTAAAAGGATAATATGAAGTGTATATAACAGGAATTATTGTAAACTACTTTAGATTGCTATAACTTGCATAATTAAACTGCAAATAAAAGCATATTGTTTTCTATTCTTAATGCAAATAAAGCTTATAATAAACAAGTTATCTAAATTTTATTTTCAGAGGTGAAATTGAAGAATACATGCATTTAAGAGTCCAATAATTAATAGTACCTATGAGCCTGCATTTGCTTTTGGTTTGTTGACATCACTCATTTATGAGATTTAAGTTAAAAGACAATGTCTCTACCTATAGTTTCAGTCTTGCTCCATGGGGAGTGGGGAAAAAAAAATGTTCCCTTTCCTTTGCAATTATATTTTATAAGCCCATCTGGTAGATGTCTTACTTATATATCTGCTTAATCGTCTCTGTAATTAAAATGTATTAATACAGTTAAGCTCCTTAAAATATTCAATTAAATTATTTATGAATAATTAAATTAAAAATGAAATAAAGCTGTTAGGGGAAAATATGCTGCATTATTATAGTTCCAAATGATTTAATAACCTTAATAAATGGCTTTTAAATGACTGATCAGTCAGTATGTGATACTCATACCTCTGGTAATAAGAACTGTTTACTGCAAACTACCCTAACTACCTTAGAAGATCACATAATATCATAGTGAAAAAGCTAAAGGTATCTGTTTTGGTGCACGGTTCACCAGTTATTTCTGTGCTTTAAAGGTCTAAAAGATCTTTCCATTACTGCTCCTTGACGTTAGGAGGCTAATCTAGGTCCACGTACTCAAGCTTCTTAGCAAACTGCTCTCTGACCACTTTAGCTCCCTAAATCAGGAGCTAAGCTGCTGTTAAGCAAAGAACTTAGAAGCCTACTGAAGACCTTTCACAAGGGGCAATAAGGAATGGTAGTTAAGAGTTGGCCTTGAAGAAAGAAACCATTGTTTGAATCCCAGCTCTGTCAATAACTGTGACTCTGGGCAATAAATAAGTTTCAGCCTCTTCCCCAAAATTGTTATGTAGATTGAAAATGAAAAGCATTGTAGAGCACAGGGGCTGCCACATTTTAAATTTAATAAGTGGTGGCTATTTTAATACTCATTATTGTTTAAACATTATAATGTTTGCTAAAATCTTAGTAATACAAAGTCCTCTGGGAAATACAACTCCAGATCACTAAAATCATCTGATTGGGAAAGTGGCTATGGAAGAGAAGTTAAGCTTATGCTAAAAAGTCTGGGAAATGCTGTTTTGGACTATTATCAGTAGAAGCCGAACTATTATCTAAAGAATCATAAGTTAAATGAGGATAAAATTCTTCTGAACATAGAAAGCATAGATATTGAACAGTAGCCACAGTACAAGTTATGTGCCAGGTACCAACTTGTAAATTTCCCTTGGCAATAATGGTAGAATAGAACATTTTGTCTTATAAATTATAATGAATTATTTTTCTAGTTTGAAATATACTGCCACTTTTCAAAATACTAATTGTCATGGAGTTTCATATTTTTTCCGTGTTCTATAAGAGCAAGAAGAGAAAGGGAAGGTATATAAGCTGATTAGGGCAATAATGGTAGAATAGAACATTTTGTCTTATAAATTATAATGAATTATTTTTCTAGTTTCAAATATACTGCCACTTTTCAAAATACTAATTTTCATGGAGTTTCATATTTTTTCCGTGTTCTATAAGAGCAAGAAGAGAAAGGGAAGGTATATAAGCTGATTAAGATATATCAGATACACTGATCCAGCTAACAAATCTGACATTTAGGTGATTGGGAAAATCCTTTAACTTAAACTCCATATAATCTTAAGTATGGGGCCTTTTAGTGTAAGAAAAAAATATGCATGAAAACAAGTTAAAATTCAAAGTGCTTACTATGTGTCATGCATTCTTCTGAATATTTTAAATGTATTATCTCATTTAACCTTAACAATCCATAGAAGTAGTAGTAGTATAATCCCAATTTTACTAAAGAGGAGACAAAGGGAAGTAATTTGGCCAAGGTCACCTTACTACTGAGTGACTGAGTGGTTGGAACTAGGCAATATGGCTTCAGAATCCAAGCTCTAATCTACCCACTTTTCTCTTTCAAAGAAAAGCCAGTAGGTTATTTAAACCTGAAAACCCTGAAAGTAACAAGTAACTTTTCATTGCTGTCAACATGAAAAAAAGATACGTAGTTTTTAATTTATGAAAATTATTTATGTTTTCCCACCAATTATTTGTCAGATTGTGTTTTCAGCACTTTTATAAAAGCATCTTTTGGAACTTCAACGTTGCCAATTTTTCTCAATTTTTTTTTTCCTTCTGCTTGTCTCTTCAAAAGTTTCATTTTTCGGGTAATATCACCGCCATACTGAAAAATATTTTTAAAATTGGACAAAGAAAAGTAATCAAACAATTAGAGGCATCAATACAATCATAACCACCTTACCAAATTATCTATGAAGAAGACATATGTAAAGTTACCTCTTTAATCTCCTTCCTAGCAGATCCTTATTTTATTAGTTTCTCAAAGAATAATAAAAGCTTTTTTG
>NW_007730693.1:72560-74901 GCF_000696425.1 Galeopterus variegatus
ATCTCCTTCCTAGCAGATCCTTATTTTATTAGTTTCTCAAAGAATAATAAAAGCTTTTTTGGTTTTTTTGGCAGGGGGTAGAGGGGATGGAGATGAAGTTTTCCAAGGAAACCCAGTACTACAGTATGCATAGTAAAGGATTATCAATCTCATTACTGATGAGACTTAGGATTTTCGATTACATAGCTACAGTCTATATGACACTCTTAATCACATAGGCATAAATGTACCCGAAACTATACTAAACATTTAGAAAAATAATTGATCATTCAATCCTCACAATAAATGAGTTAAGAAAAACTATTCAGTAGTCAAGACAGCAAACTTTGGCAAAGCAATGTAGGAGAGGTAGACTTCAATTCCCATATACTTCCCACTGACAGACACGGCCATTGTCTTCAAAATCTTTCATGATATATTAGATTAACAAAACATGTTACCCAGATCATAGAAATAACTTAAAAAATTCTTCCTTAGACAGTACTGCATTTGAAGAAATTTTTATTTATCTTATTTATAGATGAAAAATAAGAATGTGGGTTACCCAGATCATAGAAATAACTTAAAAAATTCTTCCTTACACAGTACTGCATTTGAAGAAATTTTTATTTATCTTATTTATAGATGAAAAATAAGAATGTGGTCAAAATAAAGTTATCATGGTCAAGATGAAATTTACCTATTTAGAAAGAAAACTTGGGGATGAAATTAAAGGGTGTAAACCAGCAATAGAAACCAATATATTTATAACCCCTTTGATTTTAAACCCATAAAATAGATATAAGTAGAATAAATACAGCTAGATACGTACACATTTTGCCAAAACATTTTTCCTATAGGCTTTCACGCTGTAAAAGAGGAAATGGTGTTTCAGTACATAATTTTATTATACTATTTAAAAAGACTATTTCTAAAAACAATCTCCCCTTTCTAAGGATTTTAATGATAGTGTCTGTATCTATGCAAAGTTGCCATAAGCAAATAAATAGCTCAAATAAATGCTCTTGTATTTATTTTCATATACTTGGCATAAAAAAGTGAACAAATACAACATGACTATCAACATATATTTTATTAAAGAAAAAGTTAAGGCTTGTGGCAGTCCAGTTTGATTAGGCCAAATTTGAGCATGATATGACCTCAACTACAGGAATTACATAAGGTTATTTCTGGTTCATCCTAAAAATACTGCTACCACTACTACTACAAAAAAATTAAACATGGTTATCTCATTACTAACTCCACCAATGTGGGTGGTGTGGCTAGGAAGATCAGCTAGGAAGGTAAAGAATTTATTACTAGAATTAGGCTTCTATAAAATCAATCTCAAGGTAAACTAATCTTAATATATCCATTCAAGTAATTATAAACTAATAGATTTCTTTAATGTTTCTGAGAAATTCCCAGATCACTCTAATTTTTGAAAATAGCTGCATTTTTATGTAATCCTTAATACATAAAAATCGATATTATTTTCTTTAAGGTATTCTCTACTTCAACACACTTACCTTGAAATGATTATTTGCTAAGTGTTTTAAGTTGCATTTTCCAGATATTTCCTGTTTATTGGCTCCACTCTACCTAATCTCTGGGTATTCATGAAACACAAAATAACTAACTGAAGTAAAATGCTGTTAGTAAATCAATTTCTTTGCAAATAATAGTATAAAACGTATCTCAAGTCTATATAAAAATGATGGTTTTATTTCACCACTACTGATAAATTAGGTTTGGATTAAGCTAGAATTTAATAACAATTTTGAACTTTTCATAACTGAGGAGATATTTCTGATTTCCCAGATGTCTTAGGATTATTAGGGAAAGGAAATGAGAAATGATGCAAGATACTTCCTGCTGCTTTTGTTAGGAGTAGAGCAGCTTATTCAGTGTTCTGATTTATACATTGCATTTCATGGGAAAAAAAAAAAAAAAACAGTAGTTTCCTAACAAATTAGCATATCTTCCATGTCTACTATAACCCATGTGAGGACTCTAATCTAGAATGCAAAGCCTAACATGATATTAGCATTCCTCTCTGACTTAACAACCTCCCTAGCTCTGGGGAAATGATCTTAAATGTTTCAGGTAAAAAAATCATAATTTTGTGTTTTGGAAGACAAAACTTTGTAGTTTTAGTTTCTATAAGTGTATCACCGAAAGGAATTAAAAATCATTACACAGGAAATTCAGTAAAATGAGTGGAAATAAAAACAATTCTTCAAACCAAAATATATTAACTGCAAACATCACCAATGGTGTTATATAAGTGTTTCAAAGTAATAGTCATCAATTAAATCAGTGGAATTAAGAGTCAGATAGCTCCATTATACTATTTCTATAA
>NW_007730693.1:75308-78704 GCF_000696425.1 Galeopterus variegatus
GGAAGACAAAACTTTGTAGTTTTAGTTTCTATAAGTGTATCACCGAAAGGAATTAAAAATCATTACACAGGAAATTCAGTAAAATGAGTGGAAATAAAAGCAATTCTTCAAACCAAAATATATTAACTGTAAACATCACCAATGGTGTTATATAAGTGTTTCAAAGTAGTAGTCATCAATTAAATCAGTGGAATTAAGAGTCAGATAGCTCCATTATACTATTTCTATAAGAATAAAGCCTAGGCTAATGGCAAGTTAAAAGTTTCAATATTCTTCCGTTTCTAGGTATATCATTTCTAAAACCAGCCCAGGAACAAAACTGAATTTCAACTCACGTTTCTCTTGCAATGATCTTGCTTCCAATAGCAGCTTGAATTGCTATCTCAAACAGCTGTCTAGGAAGAGAATCCTTCAGACGTTCACATATGGCTTTGCCAACAAAGTGTGCTTTGTCTCTGAGATAGAAAAAAATACAACTATTTACATATCCTAAATAAGAATATTTAAAGTATCTTTCTAGTTCATATGCATAGTCAATGTAAAGGTGATTTCTCAAGTTCAAATGGAACTTATTTATCATAAACATCTCTTATTCTCTGAATCATGAATGACTTTTGATTTAAAAAAAAATATCATATCAGCTATTGTAGAAAATTGGGAAATGCACATTAGAGAACAAAAATCATTCTTGATGCCCTTCCCTCACACACAGAAAATCACTGTTAACCTTTTAGAATGTTTATCTTAAACATATGAGGGCACTTTAAAAAGTTCATGGGAAAGCTGATTTAAAATATAATAGGATTCTTTCCATGAACTTTTTTGAAGTACACTCGTATATCCTTCTAGTCATTTTTCTGCATACATATTTATATTTAATTTTTTTTAGTTAGATGATTATGTATACGATATATTCTACCTTCTTATTTAATAGATGTTTTTCTATGTCATTAAATATAACTCCACAATATAGTTTTAATGCTTAAAAACTAATAACTGTATGGGTGCTCCATAACTTATTTTAGCCAACCTACCATTTCTTGAACATATTAGGCTACTTCATTTTTCATTATTATAATTTTTTATGAATATGAAAAATATTTTGTTCTCAATCCTAAATCATACAATAAAGCTTAAAAAACATTTACCTTGTTTTACATGTTAAGGCATATATTTCTGTGTATGATACTACTCTCTTCAGCTATAATTCTATACTCATATTCTTAGCAGTCTAGAAAAAGACGTGGAAAAAGAACAGAAGGAAAAACTAGTAGAATGAAATCTGTATTAATCACTTTTGAATATTTTTAAAATCTGGCTATTGAAATAAAAATTAGCAACCAATAACTAAAAGTATCAAGTGATTATTTTCACATTCCATGATTAGTTTCTATTCAACTTACTTGTGTACAATAGTTACTAGCTCCTCAACAATATTTCCATTCAGTAGAATATCCATTTTTACAAGTTCTGCAGTCTGATAGCCTGCATCTTCGTAATCAAAACTAACAAAGAAAAAAGTCCAAGTGATAATCATTATACTTCCCAGATTACATTTTACTCTCTTTACAAAATATCTTTTTTCTACCTCCTCCAGTACTCCTCCAAGAAACATCTATCAAAATATTACATGTATACTTTCATGTGAATGGATGTAAATGTCCACAGCAAGAAACGATCTGTCTATCAAAATATTACATGTATACTTTCATGTGAATGGATGTAAATGTCCACAGCAAGAAACAGACTTCACCTTTTTTACATTTATGAAATGAGGGGCAAAAGCAAGGGGAGTACGTCTAAGGGCAAAGAAAAAGACATTAGTAAACCAGACTAGGAAAATGAATAATTGAAGACAAATGTCACCTTCTTCCCAGGTTCCCAACAGCTGGTGAGCTTCAGACAATACTATACACAAGTATTAATGGGTCATTCTTGGATTTATGAGTTGGGTTTCTGTTTAGTTTTTTATTACCAATGACAACCCTATATTTAAATAAATGCTACAGCATTGATAAATAGCCATTAATAAGTGAGACTTGGACTTTCTATATGGCTCTTCAGTTTGAACCTTTATAGGGCTTTTGTGAGGATTAAATGAGTTAATACATGTAAAGCACTCAGAGCAATAACTAGTACACAACTGTTTCGAACAGAGCCTAGCCTAGCACATATAAGCACTTAATTTCATCTATTATTATCAACATTATGATCAGAGTTTACAATGCTAATCAAAACAGACATGTTTAAATGTTTAACTTATAAAACTGGAGTCCAGCGAGAAAGAAAATTCTAATTATGCTGAGAAGTCTTCCCCATCATCGATACAAACATATATACTCCTACTGTCAACTTTAAAATAACTGGTGCCTGGAACTGGAAGTATGTTTGGTTTGTAAAGTTTTTTAGTAGGAAAGTAAGAAGGAAACGATAATATACTCTAATACCAGATTATTGCCTAACTAACATCCTTTCTTTAAATATTTACTATATGAAAGACACCATGTTAATTAAGTACTATGCAGAATACAGACAGAGATAATAAGACACAGACATACCAGTTTACAGCTCCAAATGATATTATGTTCTGTGCTCCAAATCTGAGAATTTCTTAACTCATTTTTTTCAAAAGAAACCATTAAACAATTGGTGTCCTTGTTTCCAAGCCAGCCTAATGGAAACCTACTCTCTATTCAAAACACAGGTCTTCTAGTGTTCCCTTCATATGAAAAACACCCATCGTTAACATAAGAAGTACCTTAATTTTAGAAGCTAGAATATTTTATTTTTACATAATTCAAAATAAAACATGTTCTCTCTCAATTTATAATGTATTTAAGTTTCCAAGTTAAGAGATTTTTAAAGAACATTTATCTAAGAAAGCAGAACCCAAATGTAAACTACAATTGACAGACTTTTGTTAAAAATGTTTATAAATACTAAACCTAGTAATCATCCTATTAACTACAGTAAATGTTTAACACCTCAATTCATTTCAAATTTCATTGCCACTTATTTGCTCAAAGTCTTGTCTGAAAGAAGTCATAGAAGAAAAAAAAATTGAGTGACAAAACAGAAAAAATAAATTTTCAATGCAAATGAACATAAAGATGATCCCTTGGTATAGAGTTACTGTATATGCTGACTTTCTTCACTGAAAAGCTCATCCATTAACTTAAACTTCCAGGTCACTGTAGCAGGTTCTTTAAACACTGGAATTTTTCTTTTAATGTTAATTTTTATATGTGCACATTTATATTTGGGGGCTTTACAAATATGAATATTCATTTTTTTTCCTCTACATCCCTAGTATGTTTCATATTTCCTTTATACTTAGTATATACTATCCTATAATACAAGATTTTAGGATACTGAGGGCATTTAGTTATTTGCCCC
>NW_007730693.1:79103-116206 GCF_000696425.1 Galeopterus variegatus
GATGATCCCTTGGTATAGAGTTACTGTATATGCTGACTTTCTTCACTGAAAAGCTCATCCATTAACTTAAACTTCCAGGTCACTGTAGCAGGTTCTTTAAACACTGGAATTTTTCTTTTAATGTTAATTTTTATATGTGCACATTTATATCTGGGGGCTTTACAAATATGAATATTCATTTTTTTTCCTCTACATCCCTAGTATGTTTCATATTTCCTTTATACTTAGTATATACTATCCTATAATACAAGATTTTAGGATACTGAGGGCATTTAGTTATTTGCCCCAACAAAAAAGACTCCCAGAATGCTGTGCAACAGAGTTCCTTATTTGGTATTTAATATTCACTCCTTTCACTTTTATCTGTCTATTCTCCATGATGTACTCCTCTAAGATACACAATGGTTTTCGTGACATGGACCACTTATTCCTGGGAAGACCAAGTTATCAAGTTGTCAAATTCAGGAGCACACGTAGCATCTTTTTTAGACTGAACACGTACTTCTATTTTTCAGTGCAAAATAGAAAGATGCTTCTGAGATCACATAACATATATTATAAAAGTACCACTGAGGTTACAGTAGCTTTTTGAAAGTATGTGTAATTCCTAGTCAAAAGACAAAAGCAATACAATTCTTCATGCAGAGGGTACTAAAATTTTTTCATTAAAAAAGGAGTAATAGTTTGATGATGAATCAAAGGAACTTTTTTCTTACAAAAGCAAATTATAAGTACTCTGTAACACCAATAAGGCTTTTCCAAGCTTTCCTAACCTTAGAGTATGATTCTCATCTATCTTCAAGAGAGCTGAGATTCCTGAATAAGTCTTGCTGTCAATATTTCAAAAATCTTGTCAAGGCATCTGAGGGTCCCATTAATTTTTTACCTAGCATATCCAGAAGACAGGGATTTCAGAGAGTCATAAAAATCTACCACAATTTCATTCAAAGGGAAGAGATATTTAAGCATAACTCTATTTTGATCAATAAATATCATATTCTTCTGAACTGCTCTTCGAGCCTAAAAAGGAAAGAAGAAAATGTTTAATGATAACCTACTCAAATACTGATTTAAACTAATAAAGACAAATATCAATTACCAAGTTACAATCCTAATAATAAAGAGTAGGCAAAATGAAATTTTTTTTAATGGTCTAGTAAAAACGTGTGAGCAATATTTATAGGGAGAACTATTTTCTATTTCAACTACATTATGCTTGCTACCAAAGCTTTTACTCCTGTGTCCTTAGCCAACAAATTTTCCTTGAGCCAATTTAACTTTTTTAATTACAAAGTATTTCATTCAGCAATAAATATAACTACAGATAAAGTCAAAAGTACTAATTTCTTGTTTTACAAATAAAGAAAGTAGGTCCAGAGAAATTAAGTGACTGATCAAAATTACAATCTACTCTGTGACAACAGAATTAAAACTCAGGTCACCACTTGACACACTTTCCAATATGTGTCAGAATACGCATATTTCAAATAGGTATTTTTTGAGGAATATGATTCTATACTCTTTGTGGATTACTTCATTTATTACAATGTGGCAAGAACTAATGCAAAATAGGGAATACTTTCCAATTTAAGGTCCCTGAAGTATAATCTTCTTTCAAACTGTATTCAATTTCACATACTCAAAAAGGCTAAAATTAAATTCAGTGTGCTCAGCAGAGAGAAAGGTTTCAAAACCTGAGCTAGGAACCTGTTTAAGAAGACTGAAACCTACTTTTGTATTAAACTGTATTACATTTATACCTGACAAAGCATCATTATTTTTCCAGTGAATTCATCTGGTGTGATAATAGTGCCCAAAACAACTGGCTCCAAATATTCTGATACTTTTGATTTATCAGGGAATTGTGCAGGATTGATGATTGTAATTTCTTTATCTCTGTATTCCTAAAATTAGAAAAATCAACAACAGGTAAAAAGAAATCAATATAATAATCACTGTGTTTCTTAAAAATTTGCATCTACTTTACATTATACAATTTATTTTGTTATTGAATTTGTTGAAATTCATAAAAACATAAGAGAATCCTAAAGCTCAGAATATTATCTTAGCATGCTTATTTTTGGGGGAAAAAAACTCCAATTTTAGTCATTTAATATTAATAACAATTATTAATAAATAATATATTCTGGTTATTGATGTTTACTAAACACATTTCATGGTCCACTTAGAAAAAGTATAATATAATACATTTTAATCTGACTCTTATAAGCCACTATAACAACTTTACTAAGTTAATTTTGTTGGAAAATATTTACAGACGCCAAAGTTAGTATTTGTTTAAAATGAACAGACTTTCACGTAGATGGAATACAATATTGTCTCTATCATTAATGGGAAATCTAAAATTTCCCACAGCCACAAGAATGCACACTTCACTTTTTATAAGATAAATTATAACCAAAATTATATTTTTCATCTTTGTGCTAGATTTAGGACAGTATTTTTATTACTAATTCTATTTCTTACTATCAGTAATAGGCTATTTTTGATAATGTGGTGATTGTATGAGGTTAAGGATAACATTGTATAATTTAGTTTTCAAAAAGGTCCTCCATAACTAGCTGTAAATAATCCAATTTTTATTACTACTAATGAATCAATAATTATTTAATTAGTTTTAATCGCTAGTCAGCTACTGGTATACTAAAAAGTTTCTCTTGCATTCTGCATACATACTGATTTGTTTAGTTTTCCCTTTTATGCTAGTACAAAACAGTATTAAATAGTATAGTACCTTTATCAATTTCGCTGATGAAAGAACAGCTTTATATGGAACTGTAGGAGTTGTCAAAATGACAGAAGCATTATATTCTTGCTCTAGTCGCTGGTTGAAAACTTCCATATGCAGTAGTCCAAGAAATCCCAACCTGGGAGAGGAAAAAGCCAAACTCCAAAATGTTTATGTCCCACAGGCTCTGTTTTCTTTGATGAGCATATTATTACTTTGTAGGGGAGGGGGTAAAATGAAGAATCATTCAAGCTATTCACATCGTGATTATATGCTAGCATAATTTAATTAAGATTAAAATTTTCGATTGGTGATCTTTTCTAAACCCATATAAAATTTACACATAAAACGTGAATCCACGGTGAAAAATAGGCAGATATAAACTTTTAATTCACTTTACACTGATATGAACTTAACTCCAAAAATGTTGAAGAGCAATGCACCATTTAAACTTTACTTTCCTATAAAAATGCGACTCTACAAAGTGAATGAATCTTACCTCCAGCCAGCACCGAGGGCAAGGCTACTATCCCGATGAACTGTCACACTGGAGTCATTTAAAGTCAATTTTTCTATAGCACTCTTCAAGTTATTATATTCGGACTGGTCTACAGGGTACATTCCTAGGGACATAATGATTTCTAATTATCCCATGTGATATGCTGCCTACAGACCAAACTTAATATGTAAATGTAGTGCTTTTAAGTTACTTTCCAATATTTTACTGACCAAAATATTGGTGTGCTAAAAATCTATGAATATTAAATTAAATTGGCTTCAAAGTATCTTGTAAGTCATTAGCCTTAATGAATATGCAACTGGATTCACACTCCAAATAATGTTTTTGTTTTTGCAAAAATATAAGGACAAGAAAAACAAGAACCATGGGAATTAGCCCTATTAGGAAAACATATTGTGTTTATTTCAAAAAACAAACGTGCAAGACATTCTGCAACCACAAACGAAACTCTATCAGTAGATTAAAAACATTAGTAGAAATGAAAACTACACTGAACTCCTAATTCTTTAGGGCAGTATTAAAACCAAAGATAAATTTTACTTTTTGTAATTCACTGACAAAAACTATGGGAGTTACTACTGATTCATCAGATTCTCTTTTTTCTGACACCTCTGAAGTTCACACCTCTCAAGTCCTCCAAATCCAAATGACTAACTTCATCTAAATGTGGGAACAAAAAAAGTTCATAATTCCTAATGAGTGAGAAAACGGAGGTCTAGATACCCAGCTCAGAGTAACCTGATGACCTTCTACCAGGTCTTCCTTTTTCAAATGTATTTAAGAACACACAGTAGTAAAAAGTTCTGAAGTTATACATACTTTAGGTGACACTATTCTGTCATGTCTATATGAGTACATTATGACATTAATGGCCAGCTAAGAGGAGAGCACTCAGTAAATATCTGATAATTAGTAATAAAAACATCTAATTAGGAAAATATTTCAAATATAATAAAGGACTTACTCCCTAGAGAAACAAGAAAGAAATTCATACTACCATGCTCTATCAGAGTTTGTTTCTTAAGAACTTAGTCCTTAAGGAGTTCTAAATGATCTCCTATGTAAAATTTTATCATACATATGAAACTATAAACTGATATATAAACAGCACACAAACAAATGCAATGTATCCTGCCATTAGCAGTTACTTAAAATAACCAGACTATATTTATCTTTTAGTAATTTTACTTTCATCCAAGAGACTTTTAGTTTATATATTCTGGCTTCAACCTTTGAATTTGCGAGCTCCTCACCTGCAAATACCATTGGTTTCGCTGATTTAAACCCAGGCAAGGGCTCCACTGGTTGTTTATGTAAATATAATGTATCTCCTATTTGAGCTTCAGTGACATCTTTCATCCCAGCAATCAGATAGCCCACCTGTCCTGCATATCTAAATAAAATTATTATATGCAATATTTACTGCTTTAATGTTTCAAGTGCATGTTTACAATTAGTTCTACCTTCTGAGGAAACTATCACACACTTGCCAAACAAAACCTCATCAAACTAAAATTAAGTGCCACATATCAATTCTCAAACTCTAAGGCCTATCAGGAAAAGAACACATGATGTCTTACAATTCATTTCCCAAGGACCTCCGCACCATAAGCCTAAGACCTTCTTCATGACTCCGCCCATCTTTGCAAATTAAAATTAAATTAAACCTTCTAAAATGTAATATAAACACAGTGAAACTGTAAGTACAGAAGCACAGTACACTACTTATAATGTGTATTTTATTAATCAGTTATATTACAAATGTTCTTTTAACAAAGAAAAAAGGGTAAATTTGTAACCAAGCAAAAAAACATGAACTCTCAATAAACCTGACATCTATTTCATGTTCCTCTTGTAGGAAAAGAGCAAATTCTGAGATTTCAGAGTTTTACCTTGGTTTACAAAAAAACATTCCCTATAGAGTACCAAACTAATTTACATTTAGGATGAAGTATAAGAACCTTAAATGAAGATGTGATAATATTCAACGAGATTTCAGAGTCTTACCTTGGTTTACAAAAAAACATTCCCTATAGAGTAACAAACTAATTTACATTTAGGATGAAGTATAAGAACCTTAAATGAAGATGTGATAATATTCAATATATAATCACAAAATATAAAAAGATTTTGGAAATATTTCAGTAAAGTTAAAACAGATGTTCTGACTCAAAAAATGTAATGAGCAATATAATGCTATTTTAGATATACAACATTAAACCCTCAAAGGTAAAATGTAATACGTTAACTTTTACATATGAGGCAAAAGAACCTTACTTAGCTCAAACTATGTGCCCAAGGTCATGTCTCATCAATACCTAACATGGAGTAGGTATTCAATAGATGCTTCATAAGTGAATTCAAATCTATTTTTCTAAAGCATACTATCTTGCTAATCCCACTCCTCATGAAGTTTAATCATGGTTTTCCTACGAATTCGACACTAAAGAATTATTAAAGTTTCCATACTAACTTAGGTTGGAAAATCTAGTTATAAAGAAATTTAATAAATATTGAAAAATTATACCTGATATGGATATGGGTGGAGGGAACTAATTCTGTCACTGCCCCATCAAAAATATCAATATAGGACCCAATTAACCTTGGGTCATAAAATTAGTTAGGACTAGTCATGCAGAATAAAAAGATATCGATTTTATTTTATATCCATAGAAGTTTCTATCATCGTTCACACACAAAGATTCCTTTTGACAGAGAATTTGCCATACAGTTGCAATAAATAATAATGTTTTTTTTTTTACGTTTCCAAATTGAGGTCATTGTAAATATATCAAGTTGAGAAAGAGGCAGAAACAGAAACACATAGAAATGTATATTAATTACAAATGCAGATTACTTACAATTTATGAGTTGAGTGCTCATTAGGATTCAAAATTCCTACTTCATTAACTTCATATGTCTTTTGAGTGTATGCAGATATAATTTTATCTCCTTTGGAAACCACCCCATCAAATAATGCTACATTGGCTATCACACCTCTATATTGGTCAAAGGTGGAGTCAAATACCAAAGCTCTCAGGGGATTTTTGCGATGCACTTTAGGACTATTAAATATAAGGCAAAAAAAAAAAAAATACATACTAAATTAAATCTTAAGGAAATGGCTGCTTTCAACTTAGACATTATGTTTAATATATTCTAGTTCTTGAGAAAGGTCAATAACTAACAGCCAAAATAAAAGGATCTTTTTATAAAATACAACATATTAGACTTAATTCAACCTCCAGTTTTAAATGAATTACCATTTTTAAAACTTATGAATATAATTTTCAGTATAAAGCAAAAAATAATAATAATTGCCAATATACTTAAATCTCTTTATTATAATGATTGTCAAGAAGAGATCCCTACCATCCTTGCCTTTTTTTTTTTAAATTATTTTACTGGACTGTATTTGCCTTCTATATATTACTAAAAGCAAATAAAAATTTATTCTCACTGACTATGGAGTATTTGCCATATCCACAAAGCTAAAATAACAGAATAAATTAATGGTCTTTCAACTATTAAATATAATTGAATAGTATAAAAATAGCAAAATACTTACGGTGGTATTCTTTCAATAACTGCCTGAAGAACACTTTCAACATTTGTTCCAAGTTTAGCAGATATCTAAAAATATATGTGAAAAAATAAGCATTTAAAGTTAAGACTATATTTTCCTATCCTGACAGGTGATTTATAACCAGAAGAAAGAATTCTATTTTTTTTTTGGACCGGTAAGGGGATCATAACCCTTGGCTCCGTGTTGTCCGCACCATGCTCAGCCAGTGAGCACACCGGCCATCCCTATATAGGATCCGAACCTGCGGCCTCGGCGCTAACAGCGCCGCACTCTCCCAAGTGAGCCACAGGGCTGGCCCAGAAGAAAGAATTCTAAAAGTTATCAATTTGTTTGAAGACTACAGCAAAAGGAAAAACAAAGCTAATAGTATACTGACAAATACCTCTTTCCATTACAGTTAGGTTGTTCTATGGTTCCAGGACTGACTTACAAAAGCATTCTGATTATGGTGTTGAAAAAGCAGTGGACTAAAAGTTCAAAATATCTGGGTAACAACCATGTCTCTACAAGGAATGTATGAGTTTGACCAATACTTATCTCCTTGAGCTTCAATTTCCTCACCTGAAAAACTAAATGATTATTCATATTCTGCCTAAATATCAAAGCTGCTATGGATAGAATAAACAATATATTTGGATGGCATGCAACTATAAGGCATATTACCATTTTACTGTTCTCACACTGAAAAAGCAAGCCAAGACTCAAACCACATGCCTACGACTGACCTTTGTCATCATCAGTAAACGGACTCTCTGAAATCTTGATTTCAAAACCCACTCCCTGAATATTATTAACTTTCGAACTCAATCTAGACCAGGATTTTTCAACTGCAGCACTACTGACATTTTGGGCCAGGTAATTCTTTTGGGGAGGCTGTCCTGTGTACTGTTAGGATGTTCAGCAGCAACCAGGACATCTCATCTACCCACAAGATGCCAATAGCACACTTCCCAAGTTGTGACAACCCAAAATGTCTCCAGACACTGCCTTATGTCCCCGGGGGGCGGGAGGGGGCGACAAAACCAGCCCCCACTGAGAATCATTGCTCTAGACTCTAGTACTTTCTTTGCAATAGTCCTTAACTTCTAATCTATTGAATATACTACTTTACATGTTATCCATTCACCACCACCTCCCCGCCGCCCCCTGCCCCTGCCAATCTTTTCCCAGCTGGGACTCCAAGGTCCACTATTTAAAATTACTCTGTACAAACACTTTCTATTCTCTCCGTAACGTCTCTACCTCAACCTTGACTGCATCCAATTATGTGCTTTCTCGATGCCTATATACAGAGCAGCTTAACATTACTGGAAGAAAATCAAATAAATGGTCTGAGTCACTTCTTGTGAATTCATGACCACAAAACTAAATGTGCAATTAACCCTTCCTAGCCATCCCAAGACATGACTGACCCCTAGTAAATTCACATCACCACTTAGTAAGATTATTTCACACCACCTTCCTTTTCAACCCACACATTTTCCACTCTGGCAAATTCACTCTCAGTTGATGACTTTGCTTCTTATTTAATTAAGGAAACAAAAAAATCCTCCCTCATCCACATATACAAACCTATCTGCACCATACCCACAACTCTTCTGCCTTCTCTTGTTAAAATCTGAAAATTATCTCCATTTCTCTGAAAAACCAATCCTTCCATACTTCTATTCTGAATCCTATCCTCTCTCAAGTCCTTACTTATATCACTCTAAATTGATGATAATATGGTCTGACTTCTGGGACCTCTTCTCTAATTACGCTTTCTCCCCTGGGAAATCACATCCATTTCCATGGCTTTAAATGCCATATATACACTAGTAACTCCTAAATATCCATGACTCAGACCTTTCCATGAATGCCACAGTTGTTTACTTATGCAATATCTCTACTTAGATGTCTAACAGCCATTTCCAACTCAGTAGGTCCACAAAGAGCTCTTTTATTTCCCCCCTAGATCTTTTTCTCCCCTGGTCCTTTCCATATTAATAAATAATACCATTCAAATGGCTGGTCAAACCCAAAGTCTCCTTGATTCTCCCCTTTCTTTTACTTCCTTACATGTAACCCATCAGCAAATCTTATTATACCTAAAAAACACACATCAAATTTATCTTTTTCTCCAGTGTTACCACCACAGTCACAATAATGGTATATCTGTGCTACTCCTGCTAGTTAGTTTCCCTGTATTTCTTCATGTGCCTCACTAATCCATTTTCTACAAGGCAACCTGAATGGTAGGTTTATTTCCTTCTATTGCTTTAAAATCCTTTCATTATCTTAGAATAATTTTTAAACTGTTTAGCACAGCAAAATTGTCCCAGAATGACTTGATTCCTGCAACTCCCTACAAGCCATCTTGTCCAACTTGCTTCCTTTCTGTTCCTTAAACATGCCAAATCTTGTACTAAGTTAGGACCTTTACACTTAACTCTCTCCTCTTCCTACAAACCTTTTCTCAAAACTCATCATTCCTTCAAGTCTCAGTTTATCAGAGAAGCTTTCCTTAGGTTACTTCATTGTCACAACACCACTATGAGAAATAAAGTTTTTTTCCACTGTTAATTATGGTTTTTCACCTAGAACAATATAATTTATTGAACAAATTTCCTTGACAACATCTGTCTCATTCAATAATTCCTATGCATACTTCTTTATTTACTTATTTGCTGACTGCCTTCCCAAGCAGAGAGGCAGGGGTCTTGTCTGTATTGTACCCTAGTTGGCACATAATAAATATCTGAATGAATTTTGTGAAGATTAAAATCAGAATAGTTAATTGAACTTTAACACAATCCAAGATAAAAAACCATAATTCCAGTTGACCACCTTATAATGATAACCCTCTTTGTAATAAAACCATTAAACTCTATGTATTTACCCATGAAAAAAATTACTTTTTAAAGTTACTACCAGGTTATATGTAATCATCCATTGTATTTAGATTATAAAAAACAAATGAAAAAACACTTCACTACCTAAAACTTGCTATTTCAAAAACCAAATGAGACTGACAGGAAAACATTATATGGTTGCACTGACAAATTTAATATGCTACTGTACAGCACAGCAGTTTGGCTGTGGCTCCTTAGCAGGCAAAACATCATTTGAAAGGTAAATAAAAATTCAAATTTAAAATGGTGCCAACTTTGATATAAATAAAATCTATTGTTTCCTAACATTACTATAGCCAGTTTTATTATAAAACAGCTTTCTATCAGTTCCAAGAATGATCTGTACAAATGCCTTGAATTAGTTGGAACCTACTCTTCAAAGACATTATTTCCATATAGGCAAAATGGCATACAAGAAATAATACCGCAATGAGTTTCAGAAGGTTTATGTTTTAATTCTGGCAAACTGTGCTAACTAAACTTGTGATCTTAGGAAAGTGACAAAATCTATGAGCCTTAGTTCCTTTAACTATAACATAGCAATAATTTCTATATGTCCTAACAATATAATATAATCCTCTGGTGAGGATCAAATGAATAACTTTTATATAATAATACATTATATAATATTTTATATAATAGTAAAATAACTGTAAAACCATAAAAGCATTATACAACATGAGGTTGTCAAATTCTGTGAAACTTCACTTAGGCCAGTTACCGGAGATTTTTAAAAGTATAACCAATAGTCTTCAAAAAAAGGTATTTTACCTTAATACATTCACCACTTGGAATATCAAACACTTTTTCAATTTGTTTTTCAACCCGTTCAGGATCTGCATTCTTCAGGTCTATCTTAAAAAAAAAAAAAATCCACTATATTAATATAATAAAAATAAAGTGTACTATGTATAATGTGTACTATACTATGTACATATTGTGAATACAATTAAAAGCTTACCTTCGCTAAACTGATGCCTCTATGATTTCTTTTCAAAAGTGTTAAAGTAGTCTATGTATAAGCAATATAATTTTAACAAGCATGACTACTGAAAAACAGAAGTCAGGCAGCTGAGCATGCAAAAAATTTAAGCAGTTAGCTTACTCAGGGCAGTAGAAGAGTTCAGTAGTAATTTATCAATTAGTACCATGCGAACTGATTTTAAAAGTTAACATAATATTAAGTCTGACAACAAGCTGTCTTACCAATGGGCAGTTTTGCTTCTTTTAAATTTAACTCCAATATCAAGAAATATAATTTAATGCAATGTAAAGTTCAAAATTAAGATTCTTAATTTGTTAATTTTAAAATATGAAATGGAGATTTATAGACAAGAGCTCAGTTTAGCACTGAACTGTTATGTTTCATGTGCTGTACTGTTGCCTCGCAGATCATAAGCTCCTTTTCTTTTCCTTTGCATAGTTTAGTATACCAGACATGTTTTATCTGCCCTGCTTCCATGAAGTGATACCTTCTCAACTATGTGCAAGGACATAGGGATTTGAGTTGCAATTCTATCACATGCAACTGAAAGAGTTAAATCTCACCAATATATTTAATAAATAGCTGGAGATGTCTCATATTAAAAATAGTACACCTGATATTTAAATACTAAATATACTTTTAGAAAGTGAAATAATAAACAGCATTGTCATCTCATTGTAATTACCTTGTTTATAACTGGAATTACTGATAGCTGTGCTTCAAAGGCAAGAAAGAAGTTTGCTACAGTTTGGGCTTGAATACCCTGCAAATGTCAAGACACAAGATAATGAGATGACCATTCTACTATCTACCACAAAATTCTTAAGTGAAGACCATTCCATAAATCTCCATCAAAACTGAGTTTTTGCATCACTCTAATAATAAAATTAAACAAAATGCCATATATCTGCCTTTCCTTCTTTTCACTCCAGCTTATACCTTTGGGGCCAAAATGAAGATCACTGATGATAAAGCAATAACCACACCAAAAGGGAGAAGCCAACAGACACTCTACTAAGTTCGAGATAGGGAGTCTCAAGCACAGGTATAGGGCAATCTGTGGAACCTACACTTCCATACATCTGGATCATTCTCTGTGATAATTACTGTAAGTTCAGGAAGCATTTTTGGTGGGTTTTTTTTTTTGTTTTTTTTTTTTTAACATATTCAACTTTTATTTACATTTTTGGAGGGCATTCCCTGTGCCAGTTTTTTTTTTTGTTTTTTTTTTTTTAACATATTCAACTTTTATTTACATTTTTGGAGGGCATTCCCTGTGCCAGGAATTGTTCAGGCATTGGAGACACAAAGATGAAACATGGATTCTCAAGGACCTCAAAGCCTAGCAGAAGACACAGTCATGGAACGTAATTAAAAATGCCCAGTGCTACGTATATAAGGTAGAGATTGAGTTTCCCTTGCAAGATCAGGAAAAGCCTAACATAAGCACAACAAATAAACCCTTCAAGTTTTGAATGAAGAATTTGCGAGAAACCGAGATATATCAAAAGCTTACTTTAGTATACCATAGCTTTTATAGTCATCTGCTGAGTACGTTTTTATAATTTTTGTTTATACCACAAAAGAATTTGGTAATGTTACTGATATACTAAAAACCTAATGCTTTCCAAATTATTGCCTTAAAATCACCTAAAATGATCTGAAAACTAAAGACGTGGTTTTCAAGCTCTGCTAAAAATTAATATGGAAACTTCAGATTAAGAACTGCCAAAACTGGTGGGAGTTTTTTTGGTTGAATGCATTGATAATCCTACATCATACTTCAACAAAAAATAGAATTGTTTGAACAATTCTTCTGATCAGCTGAAAACATTCAAAAGATGAACTAGTTAATTCTACTGAATGCTTTAGTGTAACAAAACTTCAAGTTAACAGGACTAAAGCATATTATTTTGGATAAGTAATATATCTATTTTTTTCCAAACATAAAAATTCTATGTCCAAAATACATTTTAAGGAAAACCTTTTGAAACAATGAAATTGGCATGTCACATCGTATAAAATGAAAAATACCTACCTCATTTGCATCGACCACCAGTAAAACACCCTGGCAAGCAGAAAGTGACCTGGATACTTCATAACTAAAATCAACATGGCCCTGAGAAACAAAAATATTGATACCTCTAAATGTTAGCTGTAATTTTCTTTAGGGAGGGGCATTACGGCAAATCTATTGACTTGACTTGATAAAAAGTAGTTAAATATAGGTTTCTTTTTTTTTAGCCTGCATTTTGAAACAATTTATACTAACACAGGAACACTGAGAATAGCAAAAGCAAAGGTCTGTTTAATTTCTATAAAAAAAAATTAAACAGGGATTTAATGCACTATTAATATAAGACTGACTTTAACAATACATGCAAAATTAATATTAAACTTACCGGTGTATCAATGAGATTTAAAAGGTACTGTTTTCCTTCACAACTGTAAAAAAGAGATGCTGTCTGTGCTTTAACAGTGATTCCTCTCTCTCTTTCCACTTGCAATTTATCAAGAACCTGCTTATTATTCTTT
The DNA here is from genome assembly GCF_000696425.1 of Galeopterus variegatus. Lineage (NCBI taxonomy): Eukaryota > Metazoa > Chordata > Mammalia > Dermoptera > Cynocephalidae > Galeopterus > Galeopterus variegatus. The sequence continues at coordinate 92,370 of NW_007730693.1, forward strand.
GTTTTATCAATTGTCCCTATAAACAGAAACACATTGATATTTTCTGAGCTTTAAAGAGAATACTACATATAAAATTAAAACCAAAACTTAAGAGAGTATGGTAAAAGCAATTCGCAATTACTCACTGCCATCGACTTAGGCATACAATATAAAATGAAAATACCTGTTAGTTCTAGGAGCCTGTCAGCTAAAGTACTTTTGCCATGATCCACATGTGCAATGATACTGAAGTTTCTAATATTTTCAACAGGAAATATAGACATATCAAGTTTTTCCTAGAAAGGGGAGAGAAATGTCACATTTAGGAGCATAAATTTTGCATAATATGAAACAAGTATATTAATTCAAAGAATATTCTTTTAATCTTCTTTGAACAATTTCATTTCTAGAATTTACACTGTTTATACTTCTGACAATAAAGACATGTAAGGCTAAGCTCATATTACAAAAAACATATTACAAGAGGACTCATCAAATACATCAGTTTCCCAGTCAAAAGTGACCACAGCTAAGTAAACATCCCTTACTTAATATTTCCCCCACATGTAGAGCTACTCAGGAACCGAATTTATTTTCATGAATGGAAAACAAAAGGTACCTAGAACTCCTGAATGGTGTGAGAATGCCTTGTCCAGCAAAATGTCTTAGGGCAAAGGAGCTACAGAAAAAGGTGAAAGAATGAAAGAAAATTCCCTGCTCCTGTCACACCTTTTATCATGAATCAGATCTATTAAAACATCTTTGTTCCTAATAGAGACTTGAAAGTTTTAACTTAGATAAAACTTTATTACTTTGCAGATTTTCTGAAGAGGAAAAAAAAAGATCACATCAGCAAAAAAAAGGGCTTTTATCACTCAAAATCTTAAAATATTTCAAAACGAAACCTGTTTTTTAGTGCACACATCTCTAAGATTTTACTGACACATCACAAACTGCTGAAAATTAGTATTCAAGTAAAAAATAGAAGAGTTTTGTACTTTAAATATATCATTTTTTCCAATCAAATATATTAAAATACAGTTGAAAGAAATTCTGGAAAAAAAAAAAAAAACCATCTAATCCTGATGTTTCTCCTGTAGGTTTTTTTTTTTGTTTTTTTTGTTTTTTTTTTGGCCGCTCAGTTCAAAGGTATACAGAAGTGCACCATTTTTAAGAGCTCTGAATTTATACAGATCCATTCTTAAAACCACAGGCATTTTAGAAAAAAAACAAAGTTGATTAATTACACATAAAATCTTATTTTTCCACTGACTCCTAACTTTAATTCAATTACTTCACTTTTCTGCCTAAACTGTATCCCTTCGCAGTTATCAGATAGTGTAGTTTTTACAATTGCTGGACCCCCTACTTTCTCCAACCACAAGAACAAAAAAGTCAAAATTACACAGGTTTGCTCTGGCTGAGGTAAAATGAAATAATAAGGTAAAACAAACAGAAACTAAGACAGACCCAACACTTGCATTTTAGATATCGGACTGAAAAGTTCCACGCCTTACAGTACTCAAATGCCGGAAATAGGCACTGGATGTTTGATTAGTATCTCATTCAACGAACACAGGGCAGAATCACAGAAAGGTCAAGGAAGCAAACAACTTGCAAGAAAATAAAAGTTATACGAGCAGCTTCCTCAGTATGCTTTTATGAGAATTGAATAAATGCACGGCAGACATCACAAATTAGGAAACCTAGGGAGTTCAGTGACTTGCCCCAGGTCACACTAGCGAGCCGTGGGGGATCAAAATCCCTTTACAGAATCCCAGGCTGGGTTCTCGTTTTCAGGATCGCACGGAACACCCTCCAAACTTTCCAAACTTTTAAAACATGACCAACTGGACACCTAAGGGGCGATCACCTTCAAGCCTGCAGAGCTGGAGAGCCTGTCGGAAGCCCGGAACTCCGCAGGAGCCCGACCGGTTGGCGCGGGCCGGGGTCCGGGCAGAGCCATATTCGCGGCCCCGGTGACCCACGGCGCCAGCGCGCGTCCGAGCCACCAACCCCGGCCCGCGAGGGTCCACATGCCCCCCGGCGACGGAGGCGTCAGGAGACGGGCCCGCGGCGCTACAGCGCCATACCCCGTGGCTGTTCTCTCGAAGGCGCCCCCGGTAGGGCTCGATGGCCTGGACTCAAGCAGCCTCTCAACAGCACACAGAATGCGGCGGCCAGCGCTGCCCGACCAGCGGCTCTGGCGGGACTCGGGAGCCGCGGCGCAGCTATTTGACGTCCACACGTCGCACGACGTCGTGACGGCGGCCCGTCTCCCCGGGAGACACTGGAGCGGTCACGTGATTGTGGGCTTTCCTTCTCTTCCCTAACATGCGGTACGTAGTGACACTGTAGCCCAGCTTAGCTTTTATTGCGTGCTGAGCGCAAGGCCGATTCCTTTGCGTTGTCGCTTTCCATCTCCCTATGGCCACGTGATTTGTGTGCTGTCAGTTCCCTCGAGCCACCTCAGGGAATCCAGACCGACTGACTTGTCCAAGGGCATAAAGGGAGAGAGGGAGGAGCCTGGTGTGCAGCCCAGCTAGTCTGATTCTCAGGGGTGCGGTGCCCGTTGCTCCCCCACAGCCTTAAGGGAGAACTGGATGAGGAGCCCAGGTTTAAGTCATGGAGTAAAGATGCTATTATTAGCACAGCATGGGGACTTAGCTTCCTACCTGATGGCAAAATAATGGAACTTCTCAAATCTGTTAGTTGCAATATATTCCTCAGGTTGTCAGTGATTGTGCTGATATAGAAGTGCGTCTAAAAGGAAATGCGAAGTAACATTGACTGAAATAGTGAACTCGATACCCTAGGAGAGGATCTGGAGAGGTTGCACAGCCAACCTCAACCCACCCTACCTTCTCCCAGATTCTTGACTTTGCCACAGGAAAGAATACAAAAGCAGAGTCACAGTAGAAAGTGAAAACAGGTTTAATTTAAAGAATAAGAAATACAGATTTCACGGGCAAGTGCAGCCTAGCTCCAGAAACTGAGTGGCAGCTGCACCAAGTTTAATACAAAAATAGGAAATTCATACTTCATAGACAAAGTGCAGGCTGGCTCCAGAGTGAACAGCAGCCTGCTAAAGGCAAATTTAACACAAAAAAGTGATGTACACACACCTCACAGGTGAAGTAGGGCTGGCTCCAGAGAGAATGCTCAGCAGCCCTGCCTTCTTCCTGGATTCAACTTTTATAGCTTAGCTATCTGCATATATTCATGATATCTAATGAATACTCAACTAAGGGGGTGGTTCTCAGTTATGTAACATAGCCTTGCAAGTGCTAATTGGTCTCTTTGGAGCATGCTCCTTGCTCAAATTCTATCACATGTACCCAATACATTTAGACTATTCTAGGTGCTCTCTAGCACCTCCAGTGGAAGGCCATTCAAGGGATAAACTCCTTTTTACTGAGCATACTAGGCCACTGAGACTGCATAAGTCTGCCTCTTGTGTCTCAGTCTCCACATGTTGGTACCAAAAATAGGTGCAACGGGAACAGTAGTTCAGGACTCAGAGGAGGGGCTTGAGTCCTAGGGGAGTGGCTTGAGACCCAGGGGAGTGGCCTGAAACCTGAACCCCAGCGGAAATTGAGCACCTCCTATCTCAAACCCAGGAAAGTTTTGGCGAGAAGTGAATGTGGAAAAAGCTTCCATCCTGAAAGCCTAATGTCTCCATCATCTTCAGGTTACTACTTCACCAAATGTTTACCTTGGAGAGCAAGAGTTCTGGCAAAGTAAGAATGGAGGATACAAACATCATCTCATCATATCATCATGCATTTTATCCTCATTGATTTTCACCATATCCTGTCAAAGATTAAGAAAGTCAGACACTAGTTAAAGTGGTAAGGACAGATTTTAAATAGTGATACTATTGAATAGGGAGGAGGGTCCAGAGTGAAGTAAACTGCACTTGATTTGCACAGAAGTGACTGCATTTTAAAAGGAGAGTGAGGGATTAAGGAGGGGAAACAGCTGGGCTTGACCATAGTCAGGGAAGTGGAAACTTACAAAAAACAGGGAGGATGGGTGGAGGTTGGTCATTTGAAACCCATCTGGGTTTACTAAGGGTGCTTATGGAGTTAGGTTCCTACACTCCCCCACACACTGAGAAACAGGTACTATCTGCAGATGTTGGCTGGAACAAACAGTAAATTACTTTGTGTTGGGAAGATAGAATAGTTTACACCTCCTATCTCAAACCCAGGAAAGTTTTGGCGAGAAGTGAATGTGGAAAAAGCTTCCATCCTGAAAGCCTAATGTCTCCATCATCTTCAGGTTACTACTTCACCAAATGTTTACCTTGGAGAGCAAGAGTTCTGGCAAAGTAAGAATGGAGGATACAAACATCATCTCATCATATCATCATGCATTTTATCCTCATTGATTTTCACCATATCCTGTCAAAGATTAAGAAAGTCAGACACTAGTTAAAGTGGTAAGGACAGATTTTAAATAGTGATACTATTGAATAGGAAGGAGGGTCCAGAGTGAAGTAAACTGCACTTGATTTGCACAGAAGTGACTGCATTTTAAAAGGAGAGTGAGGGAGTAAGGAGGGGAAACAGCTGGGCTTGACCATAGTCAGGGAAGTGGAAACTTACAAAAAACAGGGAGGATGGGTGGAGGTTGGTCATTTGAAACCCATCTGGGTTTACTAAGGGTGCTTATGGAGTTAGGTTCCTACACTCCCCCACACACTGAGAAACAGGTACTATCTGCAGATGTTGGCTGGAACAAACAGTAAATTACTTTGTGTTGGGAAGATAGAATAGTTTAATCAGTCCCCCTTGCCTTAGGCCTGGTTGGGGGTGGTGCAGCACATTCTTTGTAAATAAGTCATGCGTGGGTGGAGTTAGTGTGCCTGCCAGCGCTGTGGCTTGGCTGGTATCTGCCTCGGGTGTGCGCTACATGCAGCCATGCTCTCCAACCTACAGCTTCCAAGGACCTGTTTGCCGGTTACCTAGCTCACAGACCTGCTTGTGAGGGGTCTGGTGACCCTGCCTGGTGTGTGAGGGGTCTCGGGACCCAGCCTGGTGTGTGAAGGGTTTGTAACCCAATCTAGACAACAGGCTTGAGGGGTCTGTGAGCTCCAGACCCAGCCCTAGCTCGGCAATTGGCCCAGTTGGCAGGATTACGGGCAGGTAAAAGAGCACAACACTTTGGAGGCCTTTAGCTTTCCCAGAAAAGAGCTTAAGGGCTGGAGTCACCATCTTAGGGATGCAGGCTTGAGCTATTAGAAATTATCTTAGTGTTTGTTCTGATCTTTTAATACAAGTGTATGGGGGTGGAAAGTGTGCAGATGAAATCATTTGGGCTGAGACTCTGTAGTTTTTATAGGACAAGGTTGAGGCCTTGCCCAAAAGAGGGCTCATGGGAATCTGATTAGACTTTTGTCAAGGAGAGTCTCCTTATCAGCCCTCATACTGCACATATATGAATTTTTTTAATTAACTCACCTTTTAGATGTAAATTAATTTGTTTTAAAGAAAACTTGGTATGACTATCATAAGTTGAATAAGCACGATGACCTGTCGAAAATAAAAAATAAGTAAATGTAAGTGTAATGAATAAAAATGTGATTCAATTTACGGTTTCGTCTCTATTGATTAAAAAAGGAGGTTAGCAAGCATTAGAGAAGAATTTTAAAATATTAGCACCTGAGATTTTTCTCTTTTACCTAAACAGAAGTATTGAAACAAAGTTGAAAGAAAAGCTTTCTCTATATGATTCAGTGTCCTTCATGCTGTGTCTATATCTGACGTAAAATTTTCATAGTACCCCCACAGTTATTCGTCCCACTCTTTAGGAATACTGCTATTTTGTGATGCTGCCATATTTCCCAACCTACAAATAAAAAATATTAGAAAAATACTGTGTATACTAGCTGTGTGTAAGGTAATGTACTAGCTGTAGAAACTCAGAGAAATTAAATTGTTTAAAATTCCATAATAGGTACATGGGAAACATCTGTATGGAAATTCAGATTGTCAGAAACCAGAGCTCATTTCTGCAGTACCTCAGCAGCACAAGTTTATTTATAATTCGACTTGGGAAGAAAAGGGGGGTGGAGTCACCAAAGCTTCAAAGAGGAGGTATCTTTTCTTCAGTGCTTTGAAGTAGAGCGTGCCTTGAAGTAGAGATTTTCCCAAGGAGATAACTGGAGCCTAATCAAGCAGAGGGAGGATCGACAGCTTAACACATTGTTTTGGTTTCCAGCGCTATTCTACACACTTTGTACATATCAGTGCTTTGAAGTAGAGATTTTCCCAAGGAGATAACTGGAGCCTAATCAAGCAGAGGGGGGATCGACAGCTTAACACATTGTTTTGGTTTCCAGCGCTATTCTACACACTTTGTACATATCAACTCATTTAATCCTTATAGCACCCTCTAATGCAAGTACTCTTATTACTTATACTGTACAGATAATCTGTGAATATTGTAGCCCAGGCTCTTTAAATAACTGCCCAGAGGCACACAGTTAGTGATGAAATAGGGCTGTGAGCCCCAGCAGCGTGGCTCTAGAGCTGTACCTTTAACCACTCAACTAAACTCTGCTTGGCTGAGCAAGGGTACCAATGAGTAAAACATATGATATATACGGTTAATAGATGCTGGAGGAACACGGCCAAAATTCAGAATGTTGGTATTTTATTTGAGGCAAGGATTTCTGAAGAGCTCACATAACTTAAAAACTCACAAGTCAAAATTCATTTCCCCCTAAGAATGAACGTATAACAGGCAGATTACATTCTTACGTAGTGTATTAATCCACAACTATTGTATAGGATTGATGTTTTGAAATATATTGAAGGGTATATTAGTTTGCTGGACAAAGTACTACAGACTAGAAGGCTTAAACAACAGAAATTTATTTTCTCACAATTCTGGAGGCCAGAGTTCAAGATCAAGGTGTCAGCACAGTTGGTTTCTTCTGAGACCTGTCTCCTTGGCTTGTACATTGCCACCTTCTTGTTGTGTCCTCCCTGGTATTTCATCAATCCATGTCTGTGTCCTAATTTCCTTTTCTTATAAGGACACCAGTCATATTTGAATTGGACCCACCCTAATGACCAGACTTCATTTTAACTTAATTATCTCTTTAAAGACCCTATCTCCAAATACAATCATATTCTGAGGTCCTGGAAAGTTGGGTTTCAACATATGTATTTGGAGGGTGGAGGGGACACAATTCAACCCATAATAAAGGGAATGAAAAATAAAAGCATAATATATAAATGATAAGTTTATCATCTCTAAGTTCTGTTTCAAGGTTATTGACATTGGGGAGCATTTTTAGCACTAGCAATACAATTAACAATGTTTAAAATAACATAATAGTCATTAAAAGCACATATGCAATTTTATAGCATATTTGTGTAATGTCAACAAAGGACCTCCAGTATTGCTGTTAGGCAGCTAAAATGGCGCCACCATGTGTCTACAGTATAAAATACAGCTTAGAATTTATTTTTTAGGCCAATTTTTTAATTCTTTTGTGATTTATTTTCAGACTTTTATATTTTTTCAACTTTTGGACATAGATTGGGGCTTTATAAATACTTTTACATCACAAAATAGAAAGTGTTTGGGGGAGAGGAAGAGAAAATTGGCATGAGTTATACATGGAAAGAACAGTGTGAGACAGTTTGTGAAAGGACTTGAAAAGGGGCCTGCTAGTTAGCTTTCACCATTATCCTGAGCAGAAGCCATTATAAGTAAAGAAATAACACAGGTGTTTTGCTTTAGGAAGCTTACTCCGACAATGGTGTGTAAAAGAAATTGAAAAGGAAGCAAATTAGGTGATGAGAGAGAGAAGGGGAGGAGAGTTTTCTATTTTAATAATCTAGGTGAGACACGGTATGGTCCTGAATGATCAGTGACATAGAATGAGCATGAAGGGGAGATTGATAGACATTTGGGGGATTGAATTAACAGGGTTCATTTGGTTTAGAGAGAGAGGCAGGAGTGCAGGATAACTCCAAATTTTCTAGCTTTGGTAGATTGAAGAATAGCATTAATGTTTACCAGAATGTTAAACTTCAATATTTAATGTGCAGCACATAGTTATAAATGGAGTGTGGGGGGAAAGTTTAGGGCTAGAGTTCTGGAAACGATCTGTAAAATGATACTGTGGTGTTGGGTGAGTTTTTCAAGTCAGAGAGTAGGAAATAAAGTTGTTGAAAGAAGACAAAAAAAGACAAACTCAACGTATTTTATTGTACCCTCTTGTGAAATGTAAGAAACATCCTTGAGGACAGAGAGTAGCTTGTACCGGTATATGTTTACATTTTTTGGAAGTTGCCCCTAAGCATCTGTATTAGTCAGGGTTCTCCAGAGAAACAGAACCAATATCCACTTTTCTCTTCAATCCATTATGCGCACCATTGTCAGAGGGAGCTTCCTAAAGCAAAATATGATGTGTGGTTTCTTTGGTTACAATGGCTTCTCACATTATCCAAGGCTTTTTATGAACTGGCTGAAATACTGTGTGTGTGTGTGTGTGTGTGTGTGTGTGTGTGTGTGTGTGTGTGTGTGTGTGAGAGAGAGAGAGAGAGAGAGAGATTTTAAGTAATTGGCTCACGCAATTATAGAGGCCAGCAAGTACAAAATTTGTAGGCTAGGCTGGCAGGTCAGAAATTCAGGTAAGAGTTGATGTTTCATTCTTGAGTCTAAAATCTCCAATATCTGCAGGGAAACTCAGACAAGATTTCTATGTTTTAGTCTTGAGGCAGAATTCTTCAGTTTACCTCTTTTCTCTCACCTTTTACTATAAGCAGCAAGGAGAAACCGGACTGCATCTTCAATACTTTATGTTAAAATATCCTCAGCTAAATATCCACAATCATCACTTACAAGTTTTTTCCACTCAACAGAACACAATTCAACCAAATTCTCTGTCACTTTAGAACACAGTTCACCTTTTCTCCAGTTTCCACTAACATGTTTCTTATTACTGTCTGACTCCTCACCAGGAGCACCTTTAACATTCATATTTCTGGCAACATTCTGATTATGACAGTATACATTTTATCTAAGATAATAGAAGCTTTCTCTGCAGCTCTCCTCTTTCTAAGCCCTCAACAGACTCTCCTTTAACATCCATAATTTTATCAACAATCTCTTCAAGGCAACCTAGGCTTTTTATGTCATGCACGTCCAAACTCTTTTATCCTCTATCCATTACCTAATAACAAAGGAACTTTAACCGTTTGAGTTCTGAGACTCAAACTAAGAATCAGACTGAGAGTGTTTTATAATTTATGGTAACTTGTAAAAATTACCTAAAATTAGCCTTAAATCTAAGGACTCTTAATATTAACCACTTTTAAAGTATTTATGTTCAAGAAAAAAATATTACAAACCCAAATAATATGAATAAATACTTATGTGCCAGATTGTTTTTTGAAAAAAAAGAAAAAATGGTCACAGCAATGTTTTTTATGCAACTTACTCTCTCCAGAACCTGGCCACTACTCCCATTGTATTAGTTTTCTATTGCTGTGAAACTAATTACCACAAATATAGCACCTAAAGCAATACAAATTTGTTACCTCATGGTTATGTAGGGCAGAAGTCCAGTATGGTTCAGTTCAGTTCTCTGCTTAGTATTTCACAAGGCTGAAATCCAGGATCTAGTCAGCTGAACTTTTACCTGGGGTCTCTGGGGTAATATCTACTTCCAGGTTCATTCATGTTGCTGGCAGAATTCAATTCTGAGATCCCCACTTCCTCACTGGCTGTCAGCCAGGGGCAGCTCTTGTCTCCTACAGATACTTGCATTCCTTGGCACATGTCCCCCTCCATCTTCAAGCCAGCCATAGTAACCCAATCTCCTTTGTGTTTCAAATGTATGACTTCTGCCACCAGCCAGAGAAAACTGCTTTTAAAAGGCCCATGTGGGGCCAGCCGGTGGCGCACTGGAGAGTGCGCCGCTTGGGAGTGCAGCGGCGCTCCCGCCGAGGGTTCGGATCCCATGTGGAGACCGGTTCCCGCTCACTGGCTGAGCATGGTGCGGGCGCAACACCGAGGGTTGTGATCCCGTTGCCGGTCCCCAGTACAGGCGTGACACCGAGGGTTGCGATCCCGTTACCGGTCAGTAAAAAAAGACAAAAAGGAAAAAGGCCCATGTGATTATTTTAGGCTATGCAGGTCATCTTCCTGTCTTAAAGCCAACTGACTAGAGTCCTTAATTATATCCCTTTTGCTAAGGCGATGCCCAGCATCAACCACCAGACATATGGAGTAATTAAGCCTTTCAGATGATTTCAGTCCTCAGATTCTGAATTACCATAAATTCTGCCAAGCAGAGCAGGGAAGAGCTCTCTCTATCAGCATGGCCCAAATTGCAGATTCCTAAAAAGAAAATTTAATGTCCTTCTTGTTAAAATTTAGTAAGTTTTGAGATGGTTTGTTATGTAGTAATGGATGTATAGAACAACTTATGTAGAAATATTTATTTTAGTTTGAGAAATCTTCATTCCTTCATTCATTATTAATCACTCAACAAATATTTTCTGGATGTTTGCTATGTGCTATACACTGTATCAAGCCATGGAAATGCAAACATGAAATACATATGGTTGCAGTACTGAAAGGATTCACAATCAAGGATAAAAAGGCTTTATATAAAAGATAATATTATAATGCTATTATTGCTATGATAGAAATATGGGCAAGGTATAGAAGAACAGGCAACTTCTACAGTCAGAGGGTGGTGGTATTAGGAAAGTCTTCTCATGGCAAGTGACAGTAATGCTTATTTAAGCACACTGATAAAGGACTTACTATATGCCAAGTGCTCTCCTAAGCACTTTATAAATATTACATCAATTAATTCTCAAAACCACCTTATAAGTAGGTATTATTGTCCCTGTTTTACAGATAGAGATACTGAGTCTTAGGCAGGTTAAATAATTTGCCCAGGTTCATAAATAGCATGTAGCAAAGTGCCATTCAAGCACTACCTGACAGATTTTAAAACTATTCCATTGACCACAGACTTATACCCCTAAAATGGGTATCGAAATATGTGTCAGTTTTAACTAGGATGAGAGTTGAAAATGGGGGGTGGCATTCCAGTTGGAACGTCCTCCATGAACAAAGGCATGGTACATGTCAGAAATAGCCAACACTTCCAGTTTGCAGAAATTTAGAGTTTGGCAAGAGATGAAGCTGAAAAAAGAAATTAGGAGCCAGATCATGAAAGGAGCTTGGACCACATGTTGCTACTAATTGTAGTCACTGCAAGGTCAGAAGGGTTTTAAGCAGGGGAGTAACATGCCAATTTTGTGTTTCATGTAGGTCATTCTGACAGCTGCTTGGAGGCAGGGAATAAATTAGTTTCAAGAAATAAATGATGATGGCTTACATGGGGACAGTGGTAGTGTGGCTGGAGAAGAAACGAATTTGACTAGAAGGTAAAATTAGCCTGCCTTAAAAAGGGTATGGAATTTGAAAGAGGTGATTGCCTGTTACAAACTCAGAGTAAAAAAAGGTTTTCGTATTTCACACTTGGAATGTATCACCTGGCCTCTCTAATTTATATTACATTACAATTATCACCTATTGGTTTTAAAAGTAGCTCTGCAAGGGAAGAGGAAGTGTTTCGTTTTGTTTTACAGTGTTGAGACTCTTGTGGCAGTCTTGTCATATGAAGACCATTTCAACTACTTTCTAACTTTGTGAGATATTATTCTAAAACAAAAATCTTAAAAGCAAAGTTTATTGTTTACAAATTCCTAGTGAATTTTACTGCTTCAAAAATTCAGTAATAACTGAAAATGACTAGTCTTTGGAACCTTTCCTTTTGCTTTTGGGGTGTACAGAAACCTGTTTGATGTCCCAGCTTAGAGCCTTTGTCCTGCAGAAATGATGTGCTACTCATGCACCAAATGACATCATACATGAAAGGCCCAGCTGCTTTTTTTCACCAGTCAGTTATCTTTCATAAACCCCAAGGTAAAGTCCACACAATGGCTGTGGTCTTTGGACTGTCATATATTTGGAAATGTGCATCTGCACAAATACAATTCTCAAAGCTATGTCTTCTACAGAAAGATATGTCATGGAGCATCTGTATTTCATTAAGAAATACACTTTATTAAGAGTTTCAATAGGTTTTGCTATTAAAAATATACGTACCATAATATGGATATTAATGTGTGATTTTTATCCCCATAAAATACTGGGATGGATAAGATTAAAAGTGTTTAAACTGAGGGCTGGCCCGGTGGCGCACTGGATAAGTGCGCCGCTTGGGAAGCGCGGCGGGCGCTCCCGCCCGAGGGTTCGGATCCCACATGCGGACCGGTTCCCGCTCACTGGCTGAGCGAGGCGCGGGAGCAGCGCCGAGGGTTGCGATCCCGTTGCCGGACACGGAAAAAGACAAAAGACAAAAAAAAAAAAGTGTTTAAACTGAAAAGTATCCCAACTTAGCATGTACAACAATAGCTAAAATGAGCATCAATAAAAGACACTTTGGTTGTTACGGTGTTTCTGCAGAAAGGTATTCTGTCAGCTTTAAATCACAATTATACAACTTTAGCTAGTCTGTACAATTAAGAACTATTGGCTTATATCACTGCAAAGTCTCTTTAAGGTTTGGATTGATCAGGATCACAGACCTGTTTTTCTGCTGATCCCTTGGTTCTGCCTTTCTCCATATTTTGGTTTATTCTCATGTTGACATTGTTAAAAATGACTGTCAGGAGCAATTGAAACACGGTGCTTTCTTATTCAAATACAGGCAGAGAGCCTCAGCTCTCAAAATCCATAAAACAAGCCTTTTTGAGATGAGGATCTGGACCTACTGGTAGTGCTGGGGAAGAAGTCATTCTGATCTAAACCACATGGCTCTTACACGATGTCAGCAGTGTGTTCTCAAAAACAAAACAAAACAAAACAAAACTGGGTGCTGACAGGAAATGAGAAGGCAGGTTGGATACTGAGTAGCAATAAATGTCCATTACAAGGATTAAAAGATTCATAAACAGGAGTGCATTTCTAAATGTACAATTGCCAAGGAAAATAGATCTTTATTCTTTAAGGGAATTAATTTTCCTGTGACTTCATGTGTCTTTTTAAGAAATCACTTTAGCATCTACATCTTACTTGCTTCATTTATTTGCTCCTTTTTTAAAATTCTTTTTATATTAATCATTATTTGTATAGTCCTGATTAATTTTTTCTTTTCTAATTCCTTTGATTTTTTAATCATAAAATTTTAGATTTATTACATGCCTCACGTAAATATTTTTTTTGTTCCATAATTATGATTTTATTATTTATTTTTATTTGTTTTATTGAAACATGATTGATTGTACCTATATGTGGGGTACAGCATTGAATATTGATATCTATGTGCAATATGTGACATTTAAATCAGGATAATTAGTATGTTCAACATTACACAATGTGATCATTTTTTGTGGCCCTTTACCAATTTCTCACACACATTAGTGTTCATTTATTTGAAAATAAGTTACCTTAGGGAAAATCATTTCCTTTTGTGCTTGTTTCTCTTTGGCTATTGTGCAACTTATTTAATTCTTTTTTTTTTTTTTTTTTTTTTTTTTGGCACACAAGGAAAGGAATTGTCACATCTTGAGTAAAGAATATGAGAAATACTTTTAAAGTTGTACTAGGAACATGAAAAAAGTAAACAACTGTCAAAAAGAAAAAAGAAAAAAGCCTGCAGAATCCCTGTAGATGGCAGTAGATTTATTTGCAATAAAATGTGTTAGCAGACATTTTTGGCACTTTCAGGCAGCATATTAAGCAGCTTTCCACCACATCTCATCAGAAGCTTTTGCTGTGGCCACATTGAGAATACAAACACTTTTTAAGTGCACTTACTTTCAATATTTTAGTAGTTATAGGAGGTATCTTTATACATCACATAGTCCAGAAGTATAATTTTATTGAAGAGAATACTGAGGTTCAGGGGAGCTAAGTAAACTGCCTGAGGTCACACAAGTGGAAGAAGATAGCTTACATTATTACAGAAATACAGTGTTAGCCTACAAGTTTGCAGTAAACAATTATTAGGAAAATCTCTGAGACAAAACTTGGTGCCTGTCTTAGTGGAAAACCTTGATGTTTTTCTTTTCTCTGGATAAAGATGAGCTATAGGCCTTCTGGTATAAGTTAGCTAGATAAATCTAATGTCTCCCATTTTCCTTCTTTGTCATAATTGATGACTTTGAAATAATATGAACATCTTAATCAAGAGAAGACATTATAATGGCTACTGATTTGGCTTGTCAGGTAAATTATCTGGCTTTCTTAGAAAATGAGAATTGCACATTGGCATGATATTTGTGAGAATAAATTAGTAAACATTTAATTAGTTTTTAAAAAACTTATTGTAAAGGCATATTTAAGTTTGTCAGTTTTACTAATAAAGTCATTGTATTAGTTATCTATTACTGCAGAACAACACCCATTCATTATCTTAAAGTTTCTGTGGGTCAGGAAACTGTGCATGGGTCCTTTGCTATACAACCAATCACAAGGCCGCAATTAAGGTGTCAAAATAGGATCCACAATCTCATCTGAGGACTCAACTGAGGAAGGATCCTCTTCCAAGCACCCTCAGTGATTGATGGCACCAATCAGATCCTGTGGTCTGTTGGACTGAGGACCTCATTTCTCCCTTTATGCTTGCTGGAAGCCTTGCCAGTTCCATGTAATCTGGGCCTCTCCTATACTACAGCTTGCTTCATCAAAGCGTGCAAGCCACAAAGGCAATAAATAGAGTCTGCTAGCAGGATAGAAGTCATAACATTTTGTAACTTAATCACAGATATGAGATCTCATTACCTCTGCCATATTTTATTGGTTAGAACCAGTTACTTGTGCAGACTACACTCAAGGGGAGGAGGTTAAATGAGCACGAATACCAGAATGCTATGATAATTGGGAACCATATCAGAAGCTGCCTATTATAGTTCAAAAGTAACCTTTCCAATATGCCTGTCAGTATACCTATTATTCTAAGAGAACCACAGTAGATTTCCACAGCCTAAAGTTCACAGCCTAAAAACATGCTTAGCAGTAGCTTTCCATATAGAAACACTAATGCAATAGAAAGAAAAAGGAAGATTTTAAGCTAGTTTTGCTGTATTTAAAGCTCCATAATATACTCAGTTTAGCAATAATGCTATGCTGGAAACTATTTATAATCTATGATTTCTTATTTCCCCAAAGATAATTAAACATATTTATTAATGAGATTTGAAATACATCTATTTTTTAACATTTGTCTTTAATATTTGGTAAGCAATTAATTTATCAGTTTTTCTAATTGCTGTGATTTATTACTGTTTCTAGCTCCATGCACTCACTCACTCTCTCTCTCTCTCTCTCTCTCTCTCTCTCTCTCTCTCTCTCTCTCTCTCTCTCTCTCTCTCTCTCTCTCTCTCTCTCTCTCTCTCTCTCTCTCTCTCTCTCTCTCTCTCTCTCTCTCTCTCTCTCTCTCTCTCTCTCTCTCTCTCTCTCTCTCTCTCTCTCTCTCTCTCTCTCTCTCTATATATATATATATATATATATATATATATATAATTTTATGTATGTATATTAAAGCAAGCTCATGTAAGTCATAAAGACCATTACATGATTTGAGAAACGTATTTTAAATAGTCCCAAAATTCACTTCTGTCAAAGGAATCTGGGAATATATGTCTTAGTAGTCTTATCTGTGGGATGTCTGCTGTGAACAGAATACTATATATTCCTTTTGCCATTTAATAAATTTATCAGTAAACCAGAAGCACAGAGAAATTAATTTATATGTGGATCTTATTTTTAATGAACCTCTGATTGTAAATGGCTATGGAAAGAGGAAAGGTATTGTTGTGAGGATTTTACTATGCTGTGTGATATTTTAGAGTATATTACTCTGATAAAATGTTAAGAAAGCCTGTTACACAGAAATTTTATTCATAATGCATATGCACTAATCTTGATAAAATGAAAAAGTAAAAACTTTGCCCCATCAAGTATTCATTAATTCAGGAAACCTTTATGGAGCATCTACTGCATCCCAGGTACTGTGCTAGATGCTATGCAGGATATCTAAATGCAGATGAGCTCTCAAATATCTTCTTAGGATGGAATATATCCTCAGATGTAATTAGTAGGTAGAAAATGATGGTAACAATGAGATATGTAAAAGAAAGATTTCCAATTTAAAGCAGTAATTTCCTATGATATATTTAGACTAAATGCAGTGTTTCACCACAACTGGTTTTAACTAACTGAAGCTGTTAAGCCAACATGAACACTGAGCATTTATCAACGTTAGTTGATAAAAGAATGAGAGTTTTGAGTGACCCCAGGATGTCTGACCATTACCAGGAACACTGAAGACTCTTTTCTGACCAGTGAACAAGGGGACTTGTTGTTAACTAATCTTGTATACATTTATGGACCCTTGTGACCTATTCAGAAAGCAAACAAAAATTCTTAATTAGCATAGCCACCAAAAACTTCCACCACTTCTGTAGCTCATAGTATTTCCTGAAATTTTTCCCTAAGAAAAATACTTGTGGAATTTTTTCTCTGGTGTGTGTTTTCTTGCCTGGCAAATCAGTAAACTCTGTGCTCACTTTGATGATCACAGTAATGGTTCTGGTCTTTTCTTTATTATTCAACACCCAGGTTTTGGAAATCAGAGTAAAAACATTTATCTTTTAAAGCCTAAATTTATCTGTAAGAGATGAGATCAAGAATATCCAAAAGTACTTCAAGGCAAAAGAATGGTGTACACGACAGCACCAAAATTGGTATAATTTAATAAATGTTTTTGCTATAGCTCAAAAAAAAAAAAAAACATATCTCTATCAGAAGGAAGATAAATCAGAAACAAACAAGGAAGAAAGAATATTAGAGAGTCAAAGGTTGACAGTGCTCTTCCAGGGTCCAGAGTTGTGAGAGCATTGAGCCAAGAACTTTATCAAGAGGCCAGAGACAGAGGCAAGGGGAATTAAAAAACATGTCCCCATGCACTGACTCCACCTAAGTGATATTCCTTTTGTCTTCTGTGTAGATTTGTCTGCAACACTCTTGGTCAAATGTGCCTTTCTAGGTTTGAAGTTTGAAGGTTTGAAGCCCAATAATTCTCACCCCTTAATAAATGATGTCTCCTTCCTGGTGAGAAAGATACAGAATTAGCAAATTATGCCACTTTCTATTATTTTTAATAAGATGACATTAAGATACGTGTGCACATTTTGCATGTGACTACAAATATATATTGCAACAAATGGAACATGTAATATTTGCAAGGTTTATGTAAAATTCTTACAAATGACCCAGCCAATTGTGCAGATAAACCCAGAAAAGCAGGGAGAATACAGTATAAATGTATTTACCAAATACTGGTAAAGTATAATATCTTTCATATTTTTACATAAAAATAACTATAAATAGTAGTTCAAATAGTAGTTCTCCTATTGTTTTATGTACTCCAACAGATCATCTTGCACAGCTTTCATGTCAGAGAGTTAGGTGAAAGTAGTGTGGTACATGAAAAACTCTGTTCCCCCAGAGTACATTGTCACTGGATTCCTCTAGTCTCTGACCCTATCAACAACAGGGTCAAGGAGACTATAGTTCTCAGGATGCATAGAACCATTATTAGTGTCTTAGTTCATTCAGGCTGCTATACCAAAGAGCCATTGTGGCTTACCAACAACAGACATTTATTTCTCACAGTTCTGGAGGTTGGAAGCCGAGGTCAGGGTGCCAGTATGATCAGGTTCTGGTGAGGACCCTCTTCCAGGTTACAGACTGCCAACTTCTCATTGTATCCTCACATAGTGAAAAGAAACTGAGCTAACTATTTGTCCTCTTCTTGTAAGGGCACTAATTCTATTTGTGCCTGCTGCACCATCATGACCTAATAACCTTCCAAAGATCCCAACTCCAAAAACCTATCACATTGGGTTGAGATTTCAACATATGAATTGAAGGGCGCAGAGGGACACAAACATTAAGACCATAATAATTAGCAAGAACCTACATCCCAATCCCACTATGCTGCAATACTTCCTAACCGTATTTCCTGACACCAGTCTTCCCTTCTTCTAGGAGTAGCTTTTTCTAAATATATGTTAAAATGCAGCAGCAGATGGCAGGATTATTTCTCTGGAACTTAGAAAAGCAGCATCCTTACAGCAGAGGGATGGCTGCTCTTCTATTTAGCACAAAACCTGAGTGTCTGTGGGTCTCAGCAATCTTCTTTTCATAAAAATGCAATGGTTAAAAATAATTTTTCTCACTACAGACTCATCAACCTTATAATAGAAATTTCACCAAAATTCCAGCAGAAATTTGACTGTAAGCATTATTTTTTTATCTTGTGACTTATTTATCTTTTTCTAAATCCTCATAGATTGTGTTGTTGGGAATTGTGAAACAGCTTTCTAGCCCAGTGACATTTTAATCAAGACACCCCCAAATTTTTTTAAAACAAAATTAATTTGTGTTCATAATATTAATTTGTTACTCTGTGCACTACTTTCCCTAGCTCAGGTTTGTGAATGAAAATATAAATGCTGTAAGGCAGAGAGTTTTCCTTTATCGAGCTCCTATTTATTAAGACAATATTTGACTATATCTTCAAAATTAAGTTAAAACTCTAAGTTGTAAGTAATTAGAGTTCCTAGTACTACAACAAGGTAGAGATGTTATATTATAAAACAGAATTTGTATATTGAAAATTACATTTAAATATGTACTCTATCTGGTCTTTTTCCTCAAACTGTCTTTACTTTCACCCACTGGTCATAATAAAATATTCAAACTAAACTTGGAACACGTGGGAAAAAAAATCTTAATAACAGTACAATTACATAGGCCATGAAATAGCAATGTTGTCATAAAAAAGATATAATTATGACAGAGCATTGGGTAAGATTTTGCCTTAAATTGGTGGAGAAAATATAGCCAACATAAACATGCCTCTTTACCAAGTGGTATCTAAGGGATTCTAGTGAAAATAGTAAGTGATATCTTAGCAATAAAGTTCATTGTTAGCTTTCTTATTATATATTTTATTTCTTCATTATAAAATAGAGATGAATGTTCAAGAAATATTGTATCTCTAATCACAATGTGTTATAAAACAGAGCATTTGCAAATATCCCCCCCCATCACCTTCTTTTAATACAATGGAATTTTTATGCAGATTGATGTAATATAAAAGTAAAGTTCTCTGAAAAAAATTATATGTTGAGTGACTGTAAATAATGGACACAACAGTAAATATAAATACCTGCTATTGATCCAGGAATTTATGTAATTCCAAGGAAAGATTTCCTATGAAAATTAATTATATTAGTTTGCTAAATGTATGTAAGTTTAATTTGTTATTACATTTTAAAATCACTATTATGATAACATGGTTACCAAGAATGTACAGCTTAACTACTGCTCATATCAACTTTCATAATTTCAGGTGCAAATTATGTTTTTCCAACTATTCAGTAATTACCAAACTAAAAACTTAATAAGAGTTTAATAGTCTGCTAGATTCCAATTTTTTTTACCAAAAGTGGAAGCCAACAAGAATAGCCAAATTAAAAGTCAAAGATAATTATGATAGTATTAATGAAGCAAAACCCTGTAATTTTTTTTCTTGCCATAGAACATATTAAGCTCTTCTAAATTCATGCAGTGAAACAAAATTTTATGCCCATTTTCATGTGACTATGTAATATTCAGAGCTGCAGTTTCAGGTTTGTAAAATAGAAGCAGCATGGTCTTTAAAGGGCAGATGATCAGGAACAAATCTTATGAGGTACTAACAAAAAGAGCATGTACAGAATGCTGACCAAAATGCATTAAAAAAATAATAGGAAACAGAATGCATTATGTTTTTCTCTGCATTAATAAGAATCATAATTTATAGATAAAATGCAATGTACATTAAATTGCAATACAGATAACAGACAACCTGTTCATTGTCAGCAGAAATAGAAAATGATGACATATTTTTCTTTTGGTTCATTGACAGCTCTGTTCAGCTGAAAACTATTTTGGGGAGTTTTAAATAAACATCATTTAGCATTTCCAAACAGGTGTATTCATAACACCAGAATTTTGGACAGCCATAGATAGTATTTTTGCAGAAACAGTAATGAAGAGAAACTGGGCTGAGTTAAAGAATTGATATTCTAGACACAGTTTGGTCACATACTAGGTGTGTGACTTTTACACAAGTCACTTACCCTCTCTGACCCTCTGTTTTTATATCAGCGGATTGCAGCAATGGATGTCACATTTTTATATGATACTTTATATCCATCGATTGAAATACTGGATTCTGAGTATGCAGAATTAATAGTGTGATCATTCATCCATCCATCTACCATTCATCCTTTAACAGAAATGTGTATGGATACTTTTCAGGTACAGGGCAAATTGCTGCAAATATAGCTGTTTCAGCTCACAGTCTCTTCAACAACCTGACAGATCACCAGATAGATATGAAGAAACTGTAGATGGAAATCCTCCTCCTTGATTCCCACTGCTAATTAAAGTTAACAACCACGGAGGAAACTGTTCCCTGATTTTGGCAAGTCACTGTGCCATTAAAGGTATAATTTTTACAGTCTTTTTATGGAAGTTTTATTACCTCCTACCAATCTGCTACTTTAAAAGTATTTCACTTTGTTGAATAATTTAAATGGAAGTCTAAGTGGGAGAGCAAGCTGATAGCAGTGAAGATGGAAGGAATCGTTTAGTGAAAGATGTATTTTAGAGACAGAATTGATAGAATTTGTTGAAAAAGATGGTTTCTGATTTGAGCGAATGGGTGCTTTGTGTACCACTTCTTGAAATGAAGAAGATGTGTTGGGTTGGAGAGGGTAGAGATTTTTTAAAAATTCAGCTTGGATTATGTTAAGTTTGAAATGTCTATGAAATAGACATTCTGCAGCTGAGAAGAAGGATCAGAGCTGCATTTGCAACTTTGGGAATTGTATATATACAGATGGTATATAAGGCCAGAGGAATAGATGAGGTTACCTTAGGAGAGAGTTCAGAGAACAGAGTGAAGGGAGGGAAGGATGGAGGGAAGGAGAAAAGGAGCAGAGAAAAGGAGAAGAAAGGAGAAAGGAGAGGATAGGAGAAGCGTTATGAGTAGGAGTAGCATATGGTGTTCTTTACATTTGGTGAGAATCTTTATTCATACTATAAAGCCTTTTTGGTCGTTCAGAACCTAGAAACAGTTATTTAAATAGATAAACTAAAATAATTGATGACACAGAAGATTACACTTATCAATCTAAACTCTGTCCTTCAACCTGCACTATAACCATCAAGAGATTCATTAATGAAAAAAACACTTCAATGCATATTTCATACATATACAGAGTTACATTTATAAGAGTAACTTTAAAGTATTCTGGCCTATGTATTAATAGTCCATTAATGCACTTCTCAGGAGATTGAAGTCATTTGGTCTTCAACGTTTCATGTCTTATAGTTCACTTGGGGCTTAGATTAATTTCATTTTTATATGTCATTTTTTGGCTCACATATTCCTGCAATGTATTTAATCAAGCCAGTTTTTCATGAAGGAAACTCTGTTGAAAAGTACAAATCATAAGATAAGTTTAAATTTTATCTAAATGGACTAAAATTGAAAATATTATCTTTGGGAAGCTTTTCAGTGAATTTATAAATTGAAAAAAAGAGTGTACCCCAAGTCTCTGCTTTTACAGGAAGGGACCTATGTTCTCACATAAAAATAAAAATAAAGAAAAAAAAACTTTGAAAGAGGGAATAGGTATGATGATGATCTAAATTTGACTAATATACAACAATTTGACCTTTTCCTATAGCCCTATGAATTAGGACATGAAAGTTGTCAGAATTCTAGAAATCATCATCAGTAGTTGCCCCTTCCTTCTCTCTCCTATCCAGTAGAAACTGAATTCTATAATCTTCTTTCCACATATCTTCCATACCTGTTGAGTCCTTTCTACTTCCATTGGGTCTTCCTTGGATTGGATAACCCACCATCATTTTCCTGGACTGAATTCTCTTCTTACTGATATTCCTGCTTCTGTCTTAACCCCTTCAATTCCTTCTTTCTGCTCCATGACATTTGTACCAGTTCTTCCACTTCCACTGCAACCCTAGTCCAAGCCACCTGCATCTCATGCCTGTGTGATTGCAACAGCCTCCTCCTAACCAGTCTCCCTGTTTCAGGTCTGCATAAAACTGATCATGTTATCTCATTGCTCAAAACCCTTCAATGGCATCTCATTTCAATTATATTAACATCTAGACTCCTTACTTCTGGCCTTTGTGTATGCCCCTGACCTCATTTCCTTCAGCGTTTCCCTAATTCAAAATCTCCATCCACACTGACTTTCTTTCTTAACCGCAAACCACCAAACTCCTTGACATCTCAAAGCTTTTGCTTAAAAGCTCTTCACATATAGTCTTTAAAGTGACTTCTTTTTTCTCATCAATCTGATCTCTGAGTACTCAAATCCTTTCCCCTTCATACTCTACATCTTAATAGTATATTCTAGTTCATTTTTCTTGAAATTATTTTGGATGATAATGTGAGCTGTGGCCTCTGTCTACCAAGTTTCAAGCATTGGCTTTTCTACCTACTAGCTGATGACCTTGGGCAACTGATTTAATCTCTATTTTCTGTAAAATAGTATAATAATACCTCATAAGGCCATTATTAAATGACTTAAACCTCAAGTTCATAGAACAATGCCTAGCTCATCATTATTATTAGTTGCAGCTGTAGTATAATCAATGTTAACATATACTCATATCTCTTTAAATACAGGTCTGTTTAGTTTGTCCACTTCTGTAACCACAATATCTGAACACAGTCTGGTATTCCATAGTAGATCCTCAATAAATGGATGACCCACTGTTACCTGACTAGTGACCTAAAAAGGGCAGCTCTGATTAAAGAAATTTAAATTTTAAATGTTTTTAAACATTGTGGAAAAAATTACTCTGACATTCTGCCTTTGGCTCCAGTTGAAAATTCCTAAATGACAAATAATCTGCCCTCAAACAGCAAATTTCAGTTACTGTGATTTGGATACATAGGAAGTCTCAGGTCCCATAAAATCAACTGGAATCAGTACAGTCATGAGAATTAGCATGAAGCAGACCACAGGGGAACTTAACCTCCAGCCTTGAGGTCGGTATTAGGAACAAAAACACCAGATTCAGATAGAATTGAAAGTATTTAGCCAGGTTACCTGGGTCAGAACTAGAGAGGGCTACTGGCAGTGACCCAGTGATGTAGAGAGAGCTTCCTGGGGCTTTCAGTGCTTAGGATTAGCTCAGAAGTGGGACAGAGCCCGCCCTGCTGGTGAGAAGCACGAGATCATGTGAGTATTTCCATCTTGGCCTCTGCTGGTAAAGTACAAAGCAGGGAAGAAAATCAGATGCAGACCACAATTACTCTTCTTAAGTATTGTTCATATTAATTGAATATTTCAGATTTGGATAATACTGACAACACCCCATTTTCATTTCGGTACTAAGATCTTTATGTTAAGATCAAGTATCATATATTGATTTTTCCTGCATATTATTAGGAAATTTTGTCCAAATTAAGTACATTATCATAAGCCGTGAAGTGGAAGGGGCATTAAGATTTCTTACTTTCCACTGCTTGCCTCAAATAAATGATCTTATCTCAGATTTCAATGAACATTTACACAAGGAAATGCAGTCTATCTTTTCACACCATAAACTTGTACGTCTGTATGCCGTTCGCTGTGTTTGTAAACCATAACGAGTGTTATAGGATACTGTATTTGGCTTTTGGCAGGCTTTTTTTTTTTTTTTTTTTT
>NW_007730693.1:116401-119634 GCF_000696425.1 Galeopterus variegatus
TTTTGGCTTTTGGCGGGTTTTTTTTTTTTTTTTTTTGGCTGTCGCATCTGTTCAGAGTGTCAGAGCACAAATTTAGAAACATATATATAGCCACCACGTCATCTTTTTCACAAACTGATTTGCTTTAAATTTCTCAAGTAAAGCTACATCTGTTGGAAGATCTTTCCACATAAAGTATATAGAGGTATGTGTCTGATCCTTCTAAAAGACTTGGTATTTAAACAAAATACGATGCTGGGTTATGTAAGGATTCTAATACCGATAGTCATATTACGTAAAGCTTTGCATGTTATGAAAACTTAGTGTATTCTTGAAATTACTCTCTATGTTTTATAATAACATTTTTATGGACTGAGAAAGTTATGCTATTAAGTTTCAACTTCTTTAAATTATAAGCTCTTATAAGATTTATCACCAAGTTCTGATTTTAGTTTACATAATTCATAGCTACTTTTATACATATTACTAATGAAAAATCTTGATTTATTAAATCCTATGTATGAATTGCTGCATCTAATTTTAGAAAAGCTTCCCATATTTTTACTGAACTGAACAGATTTCATGTATTTGACAATTTTTACTTGAATGTTTCTGATTAGTGATGCTCTTAGTGTTCAGGCTGTTTATGCAATTTCATTTGAAATTTATTATAACTAATACTTCATAGATTATTATAATTGTATGGAATAATCCTAGTGGTTTTTAAATTTACTCTTTTGAAATAAGTTTTTCAAAGAAAAATAAAAATTAAAATGTTGAAATGAATAACCATGTCTATGCAATTAAAAAGAGTCTCTACTCCATTCTCTGATTTTTATCCGAAGAACCACTATCACCCTTCTAACATCTTCTTCCCCCACTTTTTCTTCTTCTAAAGTCTACTCTTCTCTGATATTCTTGGCCATTAGATCTAATTCAAAGTCATGCATTCCTCTTTATTTTTAGAAATAAGTAGAAACTATGTAGAGAATGTATAGGAAGAAAGATGGTTCTCTTAGCAATATTGAGCAGCATTGAGCCTTTCTCCCTCAGACTCAGCCAAAAGCCCAGGTGCAGCATCCAGGGCAAGAGAAAAAGGAAAATGTTTCAGACACTTTTTAGGAATTCACAAGCAGAACTGAGAAATGTAGGGTTCTGATTTTGTTATGGGGAGCGTGGAAGCTGTTAGCCAACTTTAAAGCTCTAGGAAAATCAAACTCAAATAGTATTATAATTATCAGACACTTGCCTTCTGTCTTTGCTACAAGAGTATATGTGTGTGTGTGTGTGTGTGTGTGTGTGTGTGTATGCACATATATAATTCAGATATATTATTTCATATTATATGTACACACTCATATGTGTGTGTACGTGTGCACTTAAAGTGAGGAACTGACATTGTTTTAAGGGAAAACCTTAATGTTTTCCCTTAGATGTGTACCTAGTTTTAAGCTTTTTCTCTTAAACTGCACAGAATGAAGTTTTAGGGGAAGAATATCAGTTCTTTCAGATTAAAGTCAATTTAGTCAAAATCCCAGTCCCAGTGTGTGAAAAGTTCAGAAAAAGTGGTTGAAGATAACACGTTTTTGTATATTACTTTCTAGCGTATATTTCAACATCCTTCCCCAATACTTAATTTATCCCTCCAAGGAATACCTTGTTCTCTGTTAGAAATCCAGCATTAACTGCATCATCAATTAATCTCTGTAAATATATCAAGAAAAGTTTTATTGACTCGTAAACTTAGTAAAAACCATTCTTATTTTTTAGGATGTCAAACTTCGGACAACTTGATTCTGATTTTTACCAATCTAATTATACCATTGATAAGCAGGAGCAGTGTTGTAATGATTCTAATGCCTGTGGAAATCTTTATGGATCTAGACAGTAAGTAGTTTGTTTGTTTGTTTGTTTGTTTGTTTGTTTATTTATTTAAAAGATGACTGGTAAGGGGATCTTAACCCTTGACTTAGAGTTGTCAGCACCATGTTCTCCCAAGTGAGCCAACTGGCCATCCCTATATAGGGATACGAACCCGTGGCCTTGGTGTTATCAGCACCACACTCTCCCAAATGAACCATGGGTCAGCCCTGTACATAGTTTATATTGAGAAAATATGCTCTCATTTTTAGAAGTCTTAGTATTATAGCAAGCTTTTCAGGGGGGGGAGGTTTCCTTAGAGGAAGCCAAAGTTCTCCTCAGTATGTCTCAGTGAAGTGCCCAAAAGAAATGTCAGGAAAGGGCAGAGATATTAATCCAGTTCTCTGTGAACACCCTTTATCACCTCAGCTGAAGCCAAATGGATGGCTTGTCTCTTCTTTTCAAAATATCATTTAAGGGCCAAGCCTGTGGCGCACTCAGGAGAGTGCGGCACTGGGAGTGCAGCAGCGCTCCCGCCGCGGGTTCGGATCCTATATAGGCATGGCCGGTGCGCTCACTGGCTGAGCGCGGTGTGGGCGACACCACACCAAGGGTTGCGATCCCCTTCCCGGTCATGAAAAAAGACAAAATATCATTTAACAGGGAACCTCAACACAGGTGCTTGGCAAATAGAAAGCATTTTCCTTTTACCTGATATTTTCCAGGACTCTGCTTAAGAAGCAGGTTTTATTTAATTTAATAAACATTTATTGAGTATCTGCTTGTGTGACAGAAATTAAGAAGGACACTAAAAACCAAAAGATAATAATGAAACCCATATTCTTTTCCCTCACAAAATTTAAGATTTTATGTTGGGGAGTTGGGCAATTAAATGTGCAATTTTAAGATAGTCTGAAAAGTGCTGTCATGGAATCAAGATAAACATTTGAAAATGTGTTAGTTATTTGAGATGAAAATTCAACTTGAGTTGAAAATAAAACAAAATTATTACCAATTTAGTATTTGTCCTTTACTGGTGGCCAAATTTGGCATTTAGAGTGAGAA
The DNA here is from genome assembly GCF_000696425.1 of Galeopterus variegatus. NCBI lineage: Eukaryota > Metazoa > Chordata > Mammalia > Dermoptera > Cynocephalidae > Galeopterus > Galeopterus variegatus. The sequence goes on from NW_007730693.1 coordinate 119,306, forward strand.
GAATTAGGTTCAAGTTCTGCTTCTAGCATTTGTTGTCTTTGTGACATTGAGAAGACTTAACTTCAGAGCATCCTAATCTGAGAAATAAAGACATTAATAAGATCTACTTCATGGAATTGTCATGAAGAACAATTGTGATAATATGTAGAAAAGTATATGAAGTATATTCAAGTTTTAAGTGTTTTAAGTGTATTAAAGTAAAGCCACTATATAAATGTTATTTAGTCATATTAACTTTACAGAATCAATTGACACATTGTTGCCAGAAGTCACTTACATGTATTTGGTTTCCAGTTGCTATTTTTTTTTTTTTTTTTTTTTTTTTTTTT
>NW_007730693.1:120634-148426 GCF_000696425.1 Galeopterus variegatus
TTTTTTCCTTTTTGTCTTTTTTCGTGTCCGGCAACGGACCACAACCCTCAGTGTTGCACCCGTACCAGACCGGGACCGGCAACAGGATCACAACCCTCGGTGTTGCGCCCGCACCTCGCTCAGCCAGTGAGCGGGAACTGGTCTGTATGTGGGATCCGAACCCTCGGCGGGAACACCGCCGCGCTCCCAAGCAGTGCACTGTAGCAGTGCGCCACCGGGCCGGCCCACCAGTTGCAATTTTGTACATTGATTTGCAGGTCTTTGTTTTATTTATTTTAGCAGCTGGCCAGTGCAGGGATCTGAACCCTTTACCTTGGTGTGCGGGTCTAGATTTTAGAAACCTTTCAGAATTTTATATTAATTAAATCATTGAATCTTCAAACAACTCTATTAAATAGGTACTACTATTATCTCCATTTTACTTATGAGAAACCAAGCACATATCTCTAGTAAGTAGTAGGGTTTAAATTTTAGCCCAAGGTTGTTTGATTAGTTCCATAACTAGGTTGAGCATATCATTTATTGTAAAATCAAGACATTTTTGAGCATAAAATGGGTGCTGCTAATAATAATGTTGGGAGAATATGAATAAATTTGACCATCCTAGACAAACTAAAAAGTGTGATGACTGTACTATCCCAACAAGTCTAGGCTGAATAACCTCATAACAAATGTATTAATTCTAGAAGTTTGTTTGGTTTTTTTTAACATAGAAAAAAGTATCTTAAAAGTTCCAAATGGAAAGAAGAAAAGAGAGAATAGATACAACAGGCAGTTGGAGGTCTTCTGTTCCAAGTCTGCTCAGGAAAATTTAGACACTGTTTTCATTGACCCATCACTCATACGTACATGAACTCACAGACACTGCTTTCACACGCTTCTTCCTAGCTACTCCTGCTGACTCACTGCTCTAAAGGGTAGGCAAAGGTATTGGCATAGAATGTTTCCAAAACCGGAAAAGTTAAATGTGTGGAATTTTATCTCATTCATACTCCTACTCTATCCTGTCCAGCATCAGTCAGTCTGCCCTTTATGATGAATAGTTTGGAAGGTCAAGAAAAAACAGAACGGTGTTTGAGGCAGAGGGAGTAGTTTAAGCATTAAGATACTACAGGATGGTCACTCAAAATCTACAATTCACAGTAAGAGCTATCTAATAGGCTTTTTCAGCTCTGTTCTTCTGTTGTGTAAAAAGGAGCCTTCTGTTTCTTTTTCGCATTCTCTTTCCCAGATGGGGTAAGCACTTTGGTAGTATATACATTTTCAGGCTAAACTAAAAACTCCAACAAGAAAAAGAAAAAGAAAAAGCTTTCTCTATTTGATTGTACATATCAACATTTCCCAGAAGTCAAGATAACAAAGAGATGGAAATTAATCTAACCAAATGAGGAAAACTCATGATTATATTTTATCAGGTTGATGGCCTAGCTTGCTTTAGTTGCTTAGCATTTAAATCCAAGCCCTGATTTGGATGTGGTAACATTTAAATTCCAATGCACACTGCAAGTCTCAGGAATTAGGAAAGGGCGTATTAGCTGTGGTAGTTTTATGAGGTACATAAACCATGGAGTCAGGTCAGTGATTTACCAGTGTGCATCAGAGGAACTCCAGAGATTTGATCTTTTATTCATACCATGAATAGTTCAATTAAAATATATCCCAAATCAGAATCAGATATTGATCATCCTGGCAAAAGAGTTTCTCTCTCTCTCTCTCTCTCTCTCCCTTTTTCTTTCTCTCTCTTTCCCACTTCCCTAAATCCTACTCCCCAATATATGGGAGCACATTTTAAAAAGCCTGTTTGGCTCAGTGGTATACTGATCTGAAAGCTGGTTGATTGTGTTTACTAAAACAATAGAAATACTTATATTTAAACACAAGGTTTCTTATTTTAGAATGAGCAATTAGGAGTTTTCTCATTTTAAAAATATGTAGCTATTCAGTCATTCAGTTAGGGATAATTTCCAACCACCTATAGCTAGGCTATATATTTTCACTATATTTTTTCCAATTTTTTGAATGGTATATCTATTCATATTATTTGGAGGGGATAAAAAGATATTGTTTCAGAGTGGTGGAAACAACTAGAAAACTCCTTTTGAGTGTTTTGGTGGGAATTTAGCAGACCAGTACTGAATCATCTTTTCTGAATCCCCAGACTTGTAGTATAGTCTTTCTCTAGTATTTCAGACAGAGTTAATAGCATCACTGTACACCCAACTGGACTAACCAGGACCTGGGAGTGTTTCATAAGCCATCTGGCCACCATTCCCTAACCCCCACTACCATCAATGTCTACACTATGTCTTGTAAAGAGCACTTAGAATGCCTGATTTCACTTGCTCAATTGGGGACTTACATAGGTAAAATGTTTCTAGGAGTCTAGACTAAATTTTGTTTTTAACCAACAAGGTATTTTGTTGTTGACCTGTCATACTGTTGATGCTGTTTCAGATGGTGGTGTTGCAAATTCTGAAAACTTTTTTGGCCCCAGGTTTCTGGAGGGTTGCAATGTCACCCAAATGAAAGAAGTATGTAGGTACTTGAATATCACCCCAAATGTGGAAAAAGACTTACAATGAATTGTACTTATTTAATGGTACATACCTCAACACCTAAATTACAGTTTGACTCTCCATATGGCACTGGGAGTGAACTCATCACCTGTATTCCCTCAGTGTCAGACTGAAAAAGGAAAGCAGCACCAGTTGACCATCATGATGGGAGTCCAAACCTATGGCTTTGGGAAAACAAAACTTCTGATAAAATATCTAGCTAATGATTATGTTATGGAGCATAGAAAACTAACTGTATACAACAAACATATCTCCAAACAGAAATTATTATAACCTAGTCTTCTAAGAATAATTTTCTGTATCTGCATTGCAAGGCAAATGTTAAGTCCTGCTGACTCAGAAACAAGTAAAAAGTGTTCCCCAGCTTGAGACTGTTCCTTATCTTAACACAATGCCATCTAAGTAAAGACAAGCCTTTGTAGGCTGATTGGAGCTTTATAAACCATGAATAGGGGAATATTAAAGAATTGGTGAGCATTGAGAGGGTTTTGATATGCATCAAGTGTGTGCAATTGCTTAGACAGAAATCCTGGCATGGATATAGTAGAGATAATCCAGATAGGAAAATACAGATTGATGGGATGTTGTGGAAATCGTTTTGAATGTTCCAGGGAAATCAAAATGGAAAAAAGCTAGAGATGCTCAGCACAAAAGGGACACAAACTCTCTGCCTCCTGTTCATGTAAATTTTCTTTGAGGAAGTGACAGGCTGGGAGACAGCTATTACAAATACAGAAGATGCTACTCCTGGGTGCGAGGAAGATGTCTAGAGTTCATTACTGTAAATCTCAGGAAGAAAAGAGAATGCAAATACTTAGCTAATGCTTATTGATCACTTCTTGTGCGCCCAACACTGTTCTAAGTTCTTTATTTATTTTAGCTCACTTAATTTGCAACAATACTATGAGTTCTGTTATTATACTCATTCTACAGATGAGAAAACTGAAGCACAAAACATGAAGTTATTTGCCTAAGATTACAAAACAGGGATTTGAAACCAGGGAATCTGACTCCAGAGGTCATGTTTGCTAATCCCTCTACTTGGTTGAGGATAAATCTTGCCACTGGACTATCATTAAAGGCTGGAAAGTAACTCCACATTGTTGGAAAATGTCTTTTTCTCTGTGGGGGGACTGGATCAAAGTAGGTACCCATGCTAAGTCCTCTCATTCACAGAGGTTGCTTGGCAGGTGACAATTGTGAAAGTTATATTTTCTCAAGCCTGGTCAGTAGCACCTGAGCATGAGTCATGGTGAGTCCAGGCCAAGATGTCAATGACATATTCTTTTTTAGACACTGGCTGAGTCATCTTTCTTTTCCCCTTTTATTCTTCTAGAAAGGCTTACATTGAAAAAAAATACATATTAAGGAGATTTTATCAACCAAAAAGCCATCCAGATTCTTACTTATACTTTTTTTCTACCAGTACTTTTGATAGTGTGCCTATGTTGCTGGAAAAAAAAAAAAAAAGATGAGGAATATGACAGACAGTGAAACGAACATAACAGTAATGAACATATGCTGTAGGGGATTCAAAAAGTATTACACCAGGACCCTGCCCTTAATGAACGTACGATTGAGTTAGTGAGTGATTAAGTGCATATATCGCTCTAACTCTGTGGCTTTATTTTCCAGAATAGGTTATTTTCTCGGTCAGGGTTTCTCACATAAAGGAGGTTGAATATGTTATTCTTATATTTCATTTGAAGTTTAAAGTTGGAAGGAAAGTATGAAAAGCCATTTTGTAAATATTTTAGCATGAAGAGATCACAGGGAGTTACAAAGTTCAGAATCTTGGACTGTAAATTTACCTTAATCCAAGGGGCTTCAGTGAACGAAACATAAATATGTTAATGGACAGCTCTTTATGTTTCATCCCCTTTGTTCAGGTAAAAACAATTTAAAATGAACAAACAACATCGCACACTCTCCCTTTTTCCTTTCCTTAAGTCCCTTTCTCTAGCTCTGGCAAGAAGTTTTTTACAAAGATTGTTGTTTTGTTTTCCAAGTTTCTCACTCAAATGGTACAATAAAGAACCAAAACACCATCAAGGAGGTATTGAAACATCATGTTTTAGAAAAACCAAATTGCACATTTCAAAAGAGGGACATGAAAGCCAGCTGTAGAACACATTTATCTAGGTACTCAAAGATGATTTGATTTGTAATAATTATGTGGGGATAGCCAGAATGGAAAGTGTATTTCTTTATGGACAGCGGTTAGTTTATGTATTTATTTTTTCCTGTGAGTTGACTGTACTATTAACATTATGAGTTTTACTTGGTGCTTCCACAGATTTATAGGGGCTTCATGGTTGTTGATTGTCCCCTGAAGCTCAGTGAAAAGCAGCATTGTGTAGGGAGCAGAGCACTGCTCAGAAAGCGTTAGTCAGTTCAGAGCCCAACACCTTAGATGTTACTGTGTGATACTGGGCAAGTCATTTGGTCTCTGTGAGACTCTATATTTTTTTATATAAAATGGGATTAAAAATACAGGTTTACCTTATAGAGTTTCAATTGAGAAAATATGAGGGGAAAAGCCCAGCACATTACACACACTCGATTAATATGCAATGGTATGGGTCATTCTTCTAGAGCCTTTTCATAATAAGTTGTTTTACTTTTGTGGATTCAAGTTAAATTTTAAGCAAGTTATTTTTCTCATGGAAAAATATTCATAAAAACTAAGTAAATTCATGAAAGGAAAATTGTAGTTTCCTTCCTTTATTTGTCATGATAGCCCTTTCTTAGATGTGGAAATATCAGTACTTTTCTTCTTCTAGACAACAAACCAGCCAGCAGCCTCAGCCTTTTGTCCCACCGGAGATGTTCATGTCATCAGGTTATGCAGGACAATTTTTTCAGCCAGCATCCAACTTGGATTATTATTCACAATCTCCTTACATTGACCGTTTTGATGAAGAGCCTCCTTTGCTAGAAGATAAGTTAAGGAAATGTTATTAATGTGTGTACAGCTTGAAGAATAATAGCAATAATTAGTGCTTAATGTGCGGTCAGCATGCTGTGTACAGTGTTTTATGTGTGATAGTTCCACATACAACAAGAGTGTGCCAAACCAAGACTCTTAAACCTCTGGAAGTTTGTTGCATGTTTGGGGGGAGGGGAATTGGAAATAGATATGTGCTGTTGCTGCGACATTTCTGCAGTTATTGTTTCTTTGCTGTTTCTTAAATTTGAACTCCCTGGCCATGTTTAAACAGTAGCAAAGACATCTTTTGGCAGATTGGTTACATCAAAGCTATCACCCTACCTACCCCAGTTAAGGAAGCACTTCGTAACAGCATATTTTATTTTCTTCTATGTTTGCAGCTGGGAGCAAAGGGGATAGTTTCTCAAATTAATATCTTTTGTTGTTGACAAGGAGACAAGCCAGTTTCGCTTTTCTTTCCTGAGTCATATGAACCTTCTCATCTCAGCTTGCCATACTGAGGTGGGGAGGACTATGATTCCAGTAAATAACACTGCTGGTGGGAAGGAAACCTGGAGACTCTTGGAGTTGAAGGTCCTTAGGGAATTTCAGAGACGTTTCATTCATTATTTATTTATTTATTTTAAATATCCAGCTATCTATTTCTGTCACTTTTGCTTTTAAAGAATGTCAACATGATGCTAGAAGCACAGGTGCTAGAAAACTAAAGCTCAAGTGATTTAAATTTGGGAGCCAAGCAGAAATATTCACTAATGGCTCCACTTCTTACTGTGTAATGGAGATGAAAAAAAGGATTACTCAAAGCACCATAAATGCAATGAGAAGCCCGAAGGGTCTGTTTCCCAGAGAAAACTAGGTACAGCAGCCATTCAAAGTTAGCTTCTTTTTTTTATTGTAAAGACAAGGAAGTTTCACAGGAAAATTCAGTTGATTCAATCATTACAAAAGGACACAAGGACATGGGCAGAGTTACAAAAGTTATCTATGGCTAAGTATAGCTTGAGCAATGGAAACTAGTAAAATCAGTAAAATTAACAATGTGACATTCCAAAGTACAATTAGTGAAAAGCTAAGTTGGTCAAACTGGCTCATTATGTAAAGTATAACCTTTCCTTAAGCAAAAGTTACATTCTTATGATAAAATCTAAGTACAATTATTTCTAAAGTGTCCTCCAATAGACAGCTTGCCCTTAGCAAATATTTTTTCACATCTCTTCCTTCAGCAATCTTAAAATCTCTTAACAAGATCAGTATGACAACCATTTGTTAGCTCTAAAATCATTAAAGTATACAATCCCATACCTAAGTAGTGATTAGAGGTGATTAGATGAGCTTTTGCCCTTTGGCTATAGTCCATTGCCTCCTACCCGTGGGCTTTTGCCCCAAACATGCATTTACCTAAAAACCCTATGCTAAAAATCAAATGAGAATCAAGATTTCTAACCCTCCACATCCAAGTCCTTTATAGGTAGTTAAGAGAAAAGGAATAGATTAAAATTCCCAATATTTTACATCACATGATCATTGTTTGCCTCAGATGAATACAAACAGTCACCCGGAGTTAAAACAATCTTTCTTTCTTTGCCGTAAACATGTAAAAAAGTGGGAAAAAAAGCACAGAAAATAATGTGATACATCTGTTGGCTCTTTTGAAGCCAGTTAAGTTTTTAGAACAGTTGTATTGAACCAGTTTACTCCATTTTGCCTCTACAATTAATAAATATCTGAAAATTATAAGCTATTCTCATTAAACATTTTCCTTGACTCACCACCATCTCTGCCTTAAAAAAATCAGTTGTCTAATTCTATTCTGTATAGAACATGGAAAATATAGAAACATATGAATAAAAATATGAAAATCTCTTCAAATCTTGTCTCCCAGATATGACTACCATTAACAATTTGGTGTATTTCCTTCCAGCCCTTATTCTATTTTCTTATGAATGTGTGTATATATTATGTGTGTGTGTGTATATATATATATACACACACTTAAAAATGAAATACTATTTTTTAATGAATGTATAAGTAATGCCTTGGTGAGCATCATATAAATAACTTTGACTTATACAGTCTGATCTCAGTATGTATCCTTAACAGTGAGATTACAAGGTCAAAAAGTACTTACATTGTCAAACTGATCTTGAAATTGAATATTCCACTACGTTCTCGTAGTATAATATGAGATGTCTTTGATAGGAATAAAGGAAAAAAGGAATACTTTTTTGTATTTCTGGGTTACTAGAAAAGTTTGACATTTTTTTCATATGTCTATTAACTTTTTACTTCTTCCTATTTTTCATGTTTTTTGTCAGATGTCTTATTGGAATCTAAAGAGTTTTCCTTTTCTTGTTTATTTTTAGAGATATTTACATAGTAAAGATACTATGGTCTGAAATATTAATGTTAATTGTTAATATTGTCTGAATATTAATTATTATCTGAAATTTGTATTTCAAACATTTTTTCCTTGCTTGTGTTTGCCATTTATTTATGGATCTTTGGGGCATATGGAAATTTTATTTTATTTTTTTTCCTTTTTGTCTTTTTACGTGTCCGGCAACGGATCGCAACCCTCAGTGTCGCGCCCACACCTCGCTCAGCCAGTGAGCGGGAACCGGTCTGTATGTGGGATCCGAACCCTCGGCGGGAGCGCCGCCGCACTCCCAACTGGCACACTGTAGCAGTGCGCCACCGGGCCGGCCCGGAAATTTTAATCTTTATGTTTTAAAATCCAGAATATTTTTCTTGGCAACTTTTCCTTTCAATTGCTCTTTTGTTTAGAATCCAGCTCTAGATACTGCTTATGTTCCCTTTTTGATTCTCAAATTTTAAAATTATGTTTTTGTTTTATATTTATATTTTTGACTCGAGAGTTGTTTTAGCTTAAAATATGCAGTAAGTATTTAATTTTATTTTTTTCTTTAATTTAATTTTTAAAAATTAATTTTATTTTTTCTTTACTTATTTAAATGTGTCTATTGTCGTATACTACAGTTTTACACATCTTCCCTTAATGTCTTTTTTAATTTGAATAGGAAATATATCAGATTTCCCCTCCCACATTATAGGGCTAAGAGCAAATTTCTAGGTCTTTTTTTTTTTCTCTCTCTTTGTAATTAATACACCAAATACATAGTATATTAGAAGAGAAAGCACCTAATATAATTTTGCATTTTGAATCTATGATAAATCTTCACTTCTGATCCAATGTGTTCTTCAGATTGCGTGACTTTGTAAAAGCCTCAAGCCTCTTCTGTTTAAAGATATAAAAAAGCCATAATCATGATTTCTAGGATAAGGTGAAAAATGACATTTTCTAGTTTTTATTGAGCACACACCAAAATGGCCTATACAACTATGAAGCTTTAATAATGAATGTTCTTTGCACAAAAGCATGTTGTTTTGAAAATGTGCCTATTTACTCCTTAAGTGCTTTGTAGTCTAAAATACTTGTTTGAGTTTATGTAAGAATGATAATATTTGTTGTTTGATAATGTACATTGAATATGTTAACAAACAATAGTCAGTTCAAGTCTGTCCGGCCAGATATTTGGCATTTCGTATTTGTAGCGTAACCTGATGTTTATATATGAAATGCCAATGTCACAATTTGCATAGAAAATAAAGATCCTAACTCCTTTTTATAGCACATATATTATATACTTTAGTGCCACTAGATGACAGCAAAACAATAAATTTGCATTCAAATTTCACAGCAGTTTCATCTTCTTTTATTTTTATAATAAGGTGTTATACTAGGGTATCTACAATTAATAAATACTTATAATCTCATTCACATACCTTGTAATTAATTCGAAAACAAAATATTATGGAGATATATTTCAGTAAAAATCACATAAAATCTCATTTCTTATGAAAATATTTAGTAGGCCTTATGTTCACTCACTGTTTCATGACTCAATGTTGAAACGTGCAGAAGTTAATTATGCCATCAAATAAATAGTTTAAATCAGTAATGATGTTGCATAAGGCATTTTTCATCAGAGTTTCTTCAGAAATAACTGCGTTTTGTGGAAAAAGGTATTTGGAAATAAAGACCACTTTATTATGGCAAATACTAAATTTTTATTGTTAGCATAAATGTTAAAATTGAAAATAAAGTTTGAAAACAACATAAGCCTCAGGTAAAATTAATTTGAACTGCAGCATTTCTTAGTTTTTAAAGTCTTCTACTACTTTAAAAATTACATTAGACATTCTAATTTTATTTTAAGGTTGATGAATTGTTCATATTCTCCAAAGTGTATGTTCATTAAGAATTATATTAATGCACTGCAAAAATAAAGGATAAAACATGGAAATTGAAATGTAAGTGATTTGCTCACTATTAATTAACTAGTCAAATTCATTCTTTTCAAGCTTGGGATAGCAAATGTCATCCTGGGCATGAAATGAGTAAAAGAATATCCTTCCTAACCTAGTTCAGACCAGTGTATCCGACCTTCTGAAAATTTCTGGGTTGTTAGAGCAAGGTTCTCTGTCATGGGAATCATTATAAGTCCGTCTTGTATTCTGAGTACAGAACGTCAGCTTTGCGGGGTATTTAGGTGGTATGTGCTGCTGTGAAAGAAGTTGAGCTATGCTCTGTATCTGATCAAAGAACGGTGCAAAAGCCTGGGAAGGGGAATTGAATGCCTCATACAAATGAATTTAGGAAGATAGTCCTTCACATGGAAGAACCAGGCTCAGTTTTAAAAAGTACAACCACTATGAGATTAGATGCACAGTGACCCAACCACAACTTTATGGTTAAAAGCATGCATTTTTGAGGTTCTTGAATGAGATAGTCCAATATGGAAACCTAGATTTTCTATCACTAGCTCTGTTACTTAAACTCTCAAAACCCCAGCCATCTGATGCATAAAATAGGGATAAAAATAACAGTACTAGCTTTATTGCATGTTTGTAAGAACAAAGCATGTAAAAATCTTGTGGGGCCCACAGCAAACACTCAGTAAATGATAGCTCTTTTTAGTTGAAATGCATGTACTTAACAGTAGTTTAGCTTTAGTTCTTCCTCTGCCCCACTCTTACTGATATTTTAAAATGAAAATAAAATAACCAGTTTGATTGCTGATTTCCAAATAGTCAAATCATACTCTTCTCTTTGACTGTTCTCTCTTTCTACCAAAAATACATATTAGTTTATATTTATAGGAGTGGTGAGAAAAGAAACTCGTGTGATGTCAATATTTATTTTTATGTTCAGTGAATATCAAATGGCTAGGTGTTTTTCTTCCTAGAAATGATATAAGTGGAACAGAGGGGTCTGTGAGGTGGCAGTCAGAATTCTTTAGAAAATAAGCATAGGAGAAAAAAATTAGAAATTTCTAAATGAGTTTGGACTGATTGACTGATTTTGGATATTTTATTCTAACAGTACCACTCATAAAAGGGAAAGGTTAACTTGTCTCAAGAATTTAATCTTTGAATATTCAGACTCAACCTCACAGTGCATTAACCTTGTAAAGATATGCATGCACATGATTACTTTTACTTGTAGAAAGAGGCCTCCCCTTTTCTCCTGTGTAGAGTTTCAGGCACTTAGCATAAAATTGCTTTTCTCATTAGGCAGAGTAGAATCCCAGACCTGGGTTAATTGAAAAATTATGCCATGGTTGATATGACAAGATTTCAGAAATGTTAGCAATTAAAAATATGGGAAAAGGAAATATCTAAATGGGCAATAGGATGAAACTTTTGGTCTGTTCACTACAATTTTATTTTTTACTGTATAATGTCAGTTTCCTGATTTTTAACTAGATTTTAAGCTTGTATTTGCTGCATAAATCAGGGAACTTCTATATAGATGGGATTTTTTCTTTAAAATATTTCTTTTAGCTCATTGGTAACGAAACTCTTAATATTTTTTTAAAGATTATACATTCTGCATATTCATATCACATAGAACTTTATATAAGTAAATTAATAATATTTCAACCTGTAATTAACAAATGTAAGTCATCTTTATTCTTCTATATGTATATTACCTTTTTCTTTTTCTTTTTGCAGAACTTGGAATCAATTTTGATCACATATGGCAAAAAACCCTGACAGTGTTAAACCCAATGAAGCCAGCAGATGGCAGCATTATGAATGAAACAGACCTCATTGGGCCCATCCTTTTTTGCATAGCTCTGGGATCCACCCTGCTTTTGGTAATGTTCAACAGCAAGCACCCGATTTTAATGCTTTTACTTTCCAGTGTTAGTTTTGAACAGATCTTTGTAAATACAGAAGAAAGTATTTCACTTTATATAGCGAAAATTATTTAATTAATGACTTTTTTTTAGTGAGAGAAGTATTTAACTGAACCATACTGACAAAAAGAAACTGCCATCATGTATTACAACAGATAAAACATACAAATTTAAATAGAATTTTAAAAATCAAACCACCAAGTCAAATTTTCAACAAAGCAAGAGATCACACCTTTCCTGTTATTAGGAAAAGACTGTCGGGGGCTGGCCGGTCAGCTCACTTGGAAGAGCCTGGTAGTGATAACACCAAGGTCAAGGGTTTAGATGCCCATACTGGCCAGCTGCCAAAAAAAAAAAAAAGTCAGTTTGGTATAGTTGAAGAAAACATGGATTTGGGAAACATAAGGCCTAAATTTTGTTTACTGTTTTCTGTGAGATTTCTATGAAGACACGAACAAGTCATTTCTCCTTTTTTGTCATCATTTTTTGCTGCAGTCTATCTGGGGAGTATTTCTCACATCCTGTAAGATAATAGATGGGTTTCCTTGTTTCTGATTAGGCTACTATGAATAAATTAATTTACAATTATAACATATGATTTGTTTACTCAACCTATATATTTCCCCTATAATTTTAGTTTTCTACTTTTTATTTTATCTGGAAGTAATGATATTAAGAGTCACTAAAAAAGGTAATGAAAAATGTTTTTATGCCTAAGGTTAGCAGATATTCTAAGTCATAGTTTAGAAAAATGTTTCCTTTAAAAAAAAAAAAAGATGAAAGAAGAAATGGGAAAAGTTCTGTGGTTTTACACCAAGGAGGGAATGGCAATACATTAAAAACAGAGGATGAAAAAGGTGGTCAAGTATAGTTTCATTAAGGCACAAAGAGAGATATTTGGTAGGGGACATAATAGTGGACATTAAAGATTCTAGGAAAAGCCCTTAAAATAACTTTTCAGTTCTGTTCCCCTTCTTACTGCTATCCACAGTCCATAAAAATAATTTCCCCCAATGTAGCTACAATTTTCAACAGTAGTTGTAAAATGCATTTACAACCAAATAAATTTTCACTTTTCATGTATTAATTATATAATACCAACCAAAATACTAATAACAATCTGATTTCTGCATAATAATATGGTCAATTATCACATCGTATTTATCCAATGCAATCGTATTTAGTGATAGCATCTTATTTTTCTTTGTACTACAGCAAATGCAAATACTCTGTACATCAAACACTATATCAACTAGAGTTTTAATTTAGTCTCTTACCTTCTTCTGTCTTTGTCACAGTAATTTGATAATCTTAGAATAAGCTGCTAAGTAAGGCTATGTCAATTAATCAACTAGTCAGAAACAATCAGTCTAAAATATGAATTTATCTTTCCTTTTCAAGTGATTTGTAATTACAGCTCTTTGTTTTTCTGCAGAAGATATTACTCTTACCATCCCTTAAAAAGCAGCATTAATCCCATCAAGATCTCTCTTGGATGTATAGTGTTAGTTGAAGTTATTTAAATATCCTCTCATGTTTTAGATACAAAACAATATAGGCAAAGAAATCTTAACTAGAAGTGAGAAAGTTGGATGTACCCCCAACTTTGTCACTAGCTGTAATCTTGAATTATAATCTTGGCTTTGTATTTCTAGGACTTCATTTCATTTTCTTCAAGATAAAAGATTTTGAGTCATTCTTAAATTTCCTTTCAGTTCTAAAATTTGGGGGAATGTCAACATACATATTTTCTAAATCTTTATGCAAACATTCTCTCTTGGATTTTGCCATTAGATATAATAACTTCAGAATTGATTATAATGAATATTGAGCAATAAGGACCCCTAAATACTCCAGCTGTGTATTAACTGAAGTAAGATTTAACTTGAAATCCAGTTGATGTTAGGTTAACTCTGCCCTGAATGTCTAGAATTAAAATATGAGGGGTGATTTTATGGCCTGGTACAGGCCTTGTATTAGAGATAACAAAACTAAATCCAAAGCCATTATCCAAATCTGTTCATCATCGCTAGAGGTATGAGATTTGTAGTCACATACTCATCATTTCTGTGATTTTTATGGTGACATAAGGCACAATACCTTTTAGTGGGCTTTCTTCAGGATGAAGGAGACAAACCAAAGAAAACACTTTCAAGCACTGCGCACAAATTTAGTTTCACTTATACTTTCCCCCCAAATTATTTTTATCCCCAACAACAAGAAGATAAGTGATTTAAAGCTATTGCTCTATCTAACTTTTCTGGTAGGGCTAAAAGTATGACCTAGAAAAGCAACATGCATGGCTAATATAAATGTTTAATCAGGAGAATACTAAGTATTTTGAATCAAGATGTGATATGATAATAAGAGTAGTGCAGTGAAGATATTGAAAAATTTTGAGATTAAAAAGATGGGACACTTATTTTTTATTTGAATTATATACTCTTGTTGGAATTTGAAACATATTTTTAGAATGGCAGTGACTCCTGCCAAATAAAATTACAATTTAAATTGAACAAACTAGTGCCGGCCCGTGGCTCACTCAGGAGAGTGTGGTGCTGATAACACCAAGGCCACGGGTTCGGATCCCTATATAGGGATGGCCGGTTAGCTCATTTGGGAGAGTGTGGTGCTGACAACACCAAGTCAAGGGTTAAGATCCCCTTATCAGTCATCTTTTAAAAATAAATAAATAAATTGGACAAACTAACAAGAGAAAGACATGAAGAAAGAGGTCAACAGCTGATATGGAAAGGCACGATTTTACTACCAAATTAATTTAATCCACACCCTATTTGCCACAGCCCATTCATAAAACTGACTTTTAGGACCAGGAAGGTGCAGTTATAGGACCTTTGGGTATAAGGAAGTTACCTTTCACCATTACAACTAGCCCTACCTCAGAATTATCTCATCCAAATAAAATTTAAGTAGAATGTTTCTCTGATACACAAATGTGATTTGAAATTATCACCATTTTCCAAGTGGACCAAACCTACCCAATAGAGCAATGTGTTTCTGGGAGCATGTCCATGATTAGCATAAAATGTCCACAAAATAGCCGTAAGCATACAAAAGATATTAAATGCAGATTTATCAGAAACTAATGCTAGAGAGAATTCTTCCAGCATAAGTCGGGGATATTTTATGAAAGGACTTATTAGTGACCAACCTCTCCAACTGCAGAATACATCAAAATAGGTGACGAATTTTGAAAATTAAGATGACCATAATATTCTCCATTACCCATAATACCTGCAAAAAAGATATCTCTGAAGGACTTCATGAATTAAGCCATAGAGAAGGAAAAATGAAGCTTAAAATGTCTCTCTTTGAATCACTTACCAGATCCTTTGTTGTTTTTGTATAAATCCCATGAAAACCAGGTTCAGCCTATTCAACCTTTATCTAGAAGTTTTAATCAGCTTAAAGTTAATATAAAAATAAATGCATTCTTTCTTGGAGCTTTGGCATTCTCAGGTAGCAAACATTAAAATATCACCTGTTAAATTAATTGTAGGTTGTGATTTTTCCCTGGATGAATTTATTGGGGCTCCTAGTCCTTAGTTCCTTGTGGGTGATGGCTATTTTTATGAGACCTCCTCAGAAGATTAGTGGTATACTCCAAACACTAACTTCCTTTAACAGTATTTCTTTTATCATTCATTACCAGTTGGTTTATATATCAGCTTTTCATAAGGTGTCATTTGTCAACCTGGTAATAGATATTATAAAAAACAAAAGTATTCTGTGATCAAATAGGTTTGTTATATCCTGAGTTAAATAGGGTTAAGTAAGTCCTGTTATTTTAAGACTTGTTAGAGCTCCTGTAGTAAATTTTAGAACCAGTCTGCTTGGGTTCAAAGTCAGCCTCTACCACTTAGCTATATATTACCTTGGGCAAGTTACTTAATCTCTATGCATCTCAGTTTCCTCATGTATTAAGCTGGAATAATAAAAAATAAAATGAAATAAAAACCTTATCTCATAAGGTTGTTGCATGGATTAAATGAATGTACGTAGGACACTTAGAATAGGACCTGACATAGTAAATCCTATAATTGTTTGCTAATCTTACTAGTATGCCTTGTAAATATCAAAGACTAAATTGGATTTTTTTATTCCTTTATTCAATCATTGAATTATTCAACAAAACGGGGATAAAATGTATCTTACTTATGCCCTCTTCTCCTAGTAGACAATCTATGATAAAAAAATATATAAACTTAGCAATAGTTTATCTTTTTTGTAGCATGCTTGCCCCGTTCCAAGTATAGTCAGGGGTGTTTGTCTTCAGGATCTGAATTCATATCATAGGCAGTGTTTTTTCTAGAACTCCCACTCTGCTGTTGATCGTAATACATGCAACAGTCTTGAGCTGACTCTAAAATGCTCTTTGCTTTCTTGATGTTCTTATTTCCTCTGATGTTTATTGTATGATCAAACTGTTTCCTTCTCATTGTTTCAGGCGGGAAAAGTTCAGTTTGGTTATGTTTATGGCATGAGTGCCCTTGGCTGCCTTGGGATTCACGCCTTACTGAACTTGATGAGCCCTACAGGGGTGTCGTACGGCTGCGTGGCGAGTGTGCTGGGTTACTGCCTGCTCCCTATGGTCATCCTGTCCTGCTGCACCATCTTCTTTTCACTGCAGTAAGTGTCTGTGTGCTCTAAGTGACCCCACAAGCACAATCATCACTGAGGCTTGCCACAGCGAAGAAAGTCAAGCTCAGTTATCGTTTTGACAGAGGAACTGGGGAGACCAGGCCTATTAAAAGCTGCACGCAGATTCAGAAAAGTAGGTCAGTTTTGGCTCAGGTGCTGTTCCTATTTCAATGATTTAAAAAATAAATTAAGCCAAGTTATCTTAAAAACTGGCATTTCTAAAGGTGTAACATTCTTTAGTATGAACTATTGTCACGGGCGATATAACAACTACAGAAAATTCACTTGTTTGATTTTGGAGGAATAAGTGCCTGGTGAACACTGACGAATTGCTTCAGCTCCCAGGCACTCAGCCTTCTAGGCTGGAAGCAACTGTTCCTTCTCAGCAGGGCTCCTTGCAGCACAGAATCCCTGGGAACCCTGATGAGGATATTAGTGCTGGAGAACTTGATAGCATGTATGCTCAGTCAATACATTTTTTTCTTCCTTCACTTAGGCAGTTAGTATTTGCAATAAGGATGTAGTAGATGTAAGTTTCTTCCCAGGGCATATGCATATCACTACCACTTTGGTGGGGGAGAGCAAGTGATTATATAGTCCTGTGTCACCTGTCATGCTCTAAACCCACTTGGAAATAAACATTTGCCATCAGTGCTCATTTTTCCACATCCAAAGAGATACAGTTTGCATTTTCCTCTGGGATGATCTGAGTCTTAAGTTATTAATGATACATTGGATAGGATATGATATCAAGCATTTACCAATACCAAGGATAAGCATCTTAGAAAAGTCTTTAATATTTTTGTTTCATATAATTTCAAATAATTTTTTTCATAACATTATTGAGAATGACTTAGAATTTTTTTGTTTTAATATGGTCTCGTTTTTAAAGTAGCATTCTTGAGAATAACTTAGAGTAAGCCTTTGCTTTATCAGCAAGTATTCAAACATTTAAAAAAGTGTAATGTGAGAGGAAATGTATACCTTGAATGTATAAATACAATGTGAGTTATAGGTATATATATTGAGTCTTATCTGTGGAAAAATTCTACATTTGTATATTGTATTCTTTAGCAAGCTCTTCCATTTACTGTGTTGTTTAGTACAGAAGTTTGACATGTTAATACAGAATTCAGTTCTACTTCTACCTTGTGTGATGCTTTTGCAAAAGAATATTATAGTCCACCATTTAAAAATTCGAAGTTTTAAACATTATTTTCAGCAAAGTTAAGATTTGAGACACCTTAAATGACTTCCAAATATTAGAGGAAGAAAATAAAAACTAGACTTCTTGGATGTGGGGAATCATCAGAAATCTGGACTTTTTTTATTAGATTTTCATTCTGAAATTATTAAAGATGATTTAGAAATACAAATTATATTAAAGAGGAATAATCCTAAATTATATTAAAGGTAAATAAACTAACTGACTCCTAAGACTATTAAACTGAAATTGCCTTTTCAGGCATATTACTTTATCATTCCAATTAATCATATATGAGTTTACATTTTTGTTTTCAAAAACTTGTACATTAAATTACTGTAGAAATTATAGCTAATAGGTATTAATTCAACCAATGTAGATACTATCTGTTACATGCTTAAAAAATATTTTTGGTTTATTAATAATCTAAGGCATAATAAGCTATACTGTACAGCTTTTCACTTGTTTTGCTTTGGTTTGATTATTAAAAGTAGATATTTCTGTCATTCTCACAAATAATAAACAGAATCCTCAACTTCAAATTCAGACCAGGATCAAGCGAGGCAGGGTGGTTTGATGGTGAAAACAGCAAGGTGCTAGAAAGTAGGAGTGCCTGACCTAACGAATGCCCACTTTCCTATGCAATTTATGTCAAGTGACTTCATTGCTTTAAAACTGGGCATTGGATATATCCCGAGATCTCACCTGGCTCTCATGTTTTATTTTACTAAATAATGCATTCTGTTTTACAGATAGGGAAAAAAAATTGCTCTTTACCATCCACAGCTCCCTTTTGATTCCCAAGGCAGCTAAGCTTACTACATTATTTGCCCATTTGTTCTTGAAAAACCGATTGCCTCCACAGTCACTTTCAGAAGATACCAAGTTGAACGAATCCATCCCAGTAGTCTAAAAAATCCACACATACACTCTCAAAAGGATCTTCAGGGATGACATGGGAGGCCAAACATATATGTGCTTTCCTAGTCCATCTGTTTTTACTTGAGCTGTGTCAGGCTTTGCCTTCAGA
Source organism: Galeopterus variegatus (assembly GCF_000696425.1). Taxonomy (NCBI): domain Eukaryota; kingdom Metazoa; phylum Chordata; class Mammalia; order Dermoptera; family Cynocephalidae; genus Galeopterus; species Galeopterus variegatus. The sequence goes on from NW_007730693.1 coordinate 139,281, forward strand.
CAAAACCCTGGGACATGTACCTGGGAGTAGTGGAGACAAGTCACCCTTCTGGAAGGTAACTTCATTTATCTTTCTTCTCATACTGTGGGTTAACTTATGAAGAAAGCAGGGGAGAGAAAATCCGTAGCTATAAGAAAAAGAAGGTTCTAAATAGTAATTGAGAGAATTTCAGCATTTGGGATTTAAATGTTGACAGATGAGAATGATTGCAGGTGATTTCTTCTGTTTTTACTAATGTGAGTTTTACTGAAGTATAGCACGTTTAGCCTCCATGGTGAATGTGACTCAAAATGTTTCTAACTAGCCTGGGCCTTTTCAGTTCATATAGCTCATTACCCTCATTTTACAAATGGAGATAGAAGTTATAATATTGTACCAAGGACATCTCAGAAGCAGTTCTGACTCAATAATCTCTTAATAATCTTAATAATCTCTTTTACTCCTGATGATCTCTTTTGTCTGGGCTGTAGGGGCATCTTTGGAACCGTGTTGGCCCTGGTCATCACTGGCTGGTGTAGTCTCTCAGCTTCCAAGATCTTCATTTCTGCCTTGGACATGGAAGAACAGCAGCTTCTCGTTGCCTACCCTTGTGCCTTACTTTATGGACTTTTTGCCCTCCTGACAGTTTTCTGAAGAATGTTTGAGGTGGTGTTGCAAGATTTTATTTGTTTGCTACTCAGATTATTCTGGAAGTGTATTAGCATTCGGGTTTGGTGATGCGATTTCTGTTTTATTGCTGTTGAGAGAATAATGAGCAGAGAGACAAAATAGTACTTAAGGACGCTGCTCTAATAGCCTGTTCGGTTTGAGTGATGTTTTGCTTTTCAGTTTGGTGCATTAAAACATTTTAAAATACTTTGAAATAAAAAGGTATGTAGTTGCTGTCCGGATGGCCTTGCTTTTTTCTCAATAGATGTATTTCTGAGAAATTATAAGTAAATAAAATCATACGCTAACTGTTTAAAGGAAATCTATAGTAAGCCTTCTGAGAAACTTTCATGATGGTTCAAAGCTGTGTGCACACAGTTAAAAATTGAACTGTTCAGCACCTTTGGAGAGCTCAGGGCTACAATGTTATATAGGGTTTTATTTACCTACAGAGTCAAAGAACCTTCTCTCTTTCAATTCACTTAGTTTACCAATTGTTCTTTGGTCCCATTTGGATAATGCACTGACTAACCACTTTTTCAAGTCCTCATTTCCTTCTTACTTGGTTTAGATGCCATGGTCCATTACTATAGTTTCTTCCTTACATATGTCCTCAACAACCTTGCCATTATTTCCCTCAGTAGATGAAAGTTACTATAAAAAATACCACTTATTTCACATTAATTGTATAAACATATCTTAAATAGCTCCTGAGTACTGCTCTCAAATCCTACTACATTCTTCTACTCAATTTGCTTTCATACTGTCTGAGATGAACTAATTCGTCCATTGCTCAAATCTCCAACAAACTAGTTCTTCAACTGCTCAAATCTCCAACACTTCTTCCCCATTTCTCACTCTCAGTTGATTCTTACTTTATTGAAAAACACAAATATCTAGAGAAAGGTGCTTCGTTGTTCCACCACCATTTCTACCAACCTACACTCATCTTTTCCTGTAAATATATTCTGGCTTTTCTCTGGTCACCCTCTGCTCCTCCCCACAGCCAACCCCTCCACCTGCATAGCCAGTATTTTCTCTTGACCTATCATTCACATCAGCACATAAACATGTTTCACTATCTCCTATCATAAAATTAAAATCCTTTGACATAACATTATTCTCCAGTTATGGCCCATTTCTCTGTTCCTCTTTATAGTAAAAATCCTTGAAAGAGTTGTCTGTGGTCTCCACCTGCACTTTATCCCCTCCCATTCTCTCTTTCTTACAGTGCAGTCAGGAATTCATCACCCTATTCACCAAGACCCCTCTTGTCAAAACAGCAACAACATCCACATCTTGCTAAATCCAATGGTCAATTCTCAGTTTCATTTTACTTGAACTCTCACAGGCATTTATTTGATTTCCCTCCTCAGCAGTCTCCCCGAGCTGCTGTACTGAAACACTTACTTCTTCCCATGATTTCTGGAGTGTCGCACATTCTTGTTTTTGTTTTTTTGTTTGTATTCCAACCTCACTGGTGGCTCCTTCTCAGTCTCATTGGCTGGACTTTCTTCCTCTTCTCACCCTCAAATCTCTTCTCTAATACTTGCTAGATGAGCTTATTTAATTGCAAGCTTTAAAGTCTAATGACTCCAAAACTTTCATCTCCATCTAACACTCTCCTCTGAGTTCTTGACATATATCTCCAACTTATACTTAATGCCTCCATTTATTTTCCAGTATGATAATCTCAAAAACAGCGTACCTGAAACCAAACCCTTGACTTCCACCCTGTCTTACTGTTCCTATTCCACATTTTTCTCCCCTTTGTAACACGAGCAACAAATCACTCAGTTGCTCCATTTATAAGCTAGTCCGTCAGTCTTGATTACATTTACTTTCACACCCAACATCTAGTCCATAAATTATTTTGACTCTATAATCAAAATATTTCTCAAATGTGACAGTGTCTCATGAGCTCCTTCCCTGTCAACGCTCTTCCAGGCCACTCTCATCTGTTGCCCAACTGAAGCAGTCTCCTATCTGGTTTCCTACTTCCATGCTTTCTCCCCAACAGGCTTTTCTATATACACGAGCCTGTGTCATCCTTTAAAAATTTAAATCAGTTATGTCAACACAAGCCCAAGACCCTATTATGGCTTTCATTCACATTTACAATAAAACTTAATCTTTTCATAGGTTAGAAGCTTTCTATTCATAGAGTCCCCAGAACAATGGCATTAGCATTCCCTAGAAGCTTGGAATCTCAGGCAGTGTCCCAGACCTCCTGAATTAAAGTCTGCATTTAAACAAGATCCCAGATAATTTATATGAACAGGAGATTTTGAAAAGTGTAAGCCAAGAAGGCCTTGCCTGCATGATCTGACCGTGCTTTGCCTTCCTGACTTCATCTCCTTCCATTCTCTCCTTCGTTCACTAGTTTCAGTGATGCTTCTCAAACCAAGTTCAATAAGTGTAAATGATCTTTATCCTTATTCGGTCTACCTGCAACAGTCTTCCTCCAGATCTTTCCTGTTGTTCAGATCTCTGTTCATATGTTACCTCCTCAGAGAGCCTTTCACTGGCTATTCTTTTTGCAACAGTACACCCACCAGCTTTGCTCAGTCTATTACCTGAAATTATGTTATTTATTTACTTCTATGCTTTCTATCTATCTCCCTCTGTGGAAGGTAAACACTCTGAGGCCAAAGGCCTTGTCTATATACAACAGTTCCTGACCAAAAAAAACAAAAAAAGGTGATTGATATATATTTATCAAATGAATGAATGAATAAATGAATATATAAATGAGACTGTGATTGGGTATTTATCCTTGTGGCGAACAAGACAACTAAAGCTGCAGCCCTAATGGAAATTACATTGAGAATGGGGAAAAATAGACAACAAACAAGTAATAAGTAAACAGGACAATTACAAAATGAGTATGTGGAAAAGCAAGCAGGACTGTAGTAATGGTTAGACTTCTATAGTATGGTAACTTATTAACAGACCTGTTAAGTAAGCGTGAAATTTTCTTGCATTCTTGGTCTTTCCATGTGGACTGAGATGGTCCTACTGACACCCTTTATGTAAGAAAGGTAAAGCAAAAATGCCATTTATTGTAATGATTTCTCTATATAATCATCCCATTGCTTAGAGATGTACTTACATTATGGACTTAGAATTTTTAACTTTAGGAAAGTGCTTTTATTAAAAATAAAGTTATAGGGAACTATTGTTCTAAATTCAGGATGTAGTTGGCATTTTTCTATGTATAAAAACAGAGACATACACAGAAAAGGTATATATATATATTTTTTTTTTTTTGTCTTTTTTGTCTTTTTTCCGTGTCCGGCAACGGATCGCAACCCTCAGTGTTGCCCCCGTACCGGACTGGGGACCGGCAACGGGATCGCAACCCTCAGCGTTGCTCCCGCGCCTCGCTCAGCCAGTGAGCGGGAACCGGTCTGTATGTGGGATCCGAACCCTCAGGCGGGAGCGCCGCCGCGCTTCCCAAGCGGCGCACCATCCAGTGCGCCACCGGGCTGGCCCAAAGGTATATTTTTTATATAAAAATTATCTATACAAAAAACCACATAAAGAAAATACTAAATATTTTTGTAACAGTATGAAATAAGAATAAGTTCTATTTAATAGTTCCTAATGGCATAATTGTGAAATAACTTAGAATTAATGTAAAAAGGGGCCGGCCCGGTGGCGCACTGCGCTAGTGCGCCACTTGGGAAGTGCGGTGGCGCTCCCGCCGAGGGTTCGGATCCCACATACAGACCGGTTCCCGCTCACTGGCTGAGCGAGGCGCGGGGGCAACACCGAGGGTTGCGATCCCGTTGCCGGTCCCGGTCCGGTACGGGGGCGACACTGAGGGTTGCGATCCGTTGCCGGACACGAAAAAAGACAAAAAAAAATAAAAATAAAAATAAAAATAAAAAAAAGAATTAATGTAAAAAGAAATATAGATGATCCATATGAAAATAATGACAAAACATTAGTGGCACATTTTAAGAGACCTGAGTATGCAGACAGAAATACTATATCCCTGGATAAGAAGACTGGACTTCATAAAAGAATCTCCCCCAAATGAATATGTATATTTAACATAATACCAATTGAAAACTAAGAGGCACTTTTGGAGGGAGTTGACAAGGAGATTCTTTGGTTAATCTGAAAAAATAGGCAAATATATAACTGTGAAAAATTGGAAACAATCTAAAAATGTATAACAATTGAGAGTGAGTTAAATAAATTATTATTCATCTCTATGATTAAATGCTAGGTAACCATGAAAATATTTTGGAAGAATCATGACACGAGAAAATACATGTATTAAGTTTTTGCAATTTTGATATTTACTGAAGACTTACTATGGACTGGCCTAGATGCTTTACATGTCTTAAGTCATTTAATCTTCAAAATAACTTTATGAAGTGCTCTATCATCACCTCCATTTTGCAGGTGAGGCTACTGAATTACAGAGAGGCTACATCACTTGCCTGAGGTTGTTCAGCAAATGACTTGGATGTGAATCAGGGAAGCCGCTTCCAGAGCCCATACACACTATACAACACTGTCTGTTAGTAAGCAATGACATGTCTACTGAGATTTATCCTTTCCCCTTGACCATGGCCAATACTAGACAGGACCAATGGGCTTTACCTGTTAGGGAAAAATTACAAAGTAATAAGGTTGAAGGAGAGTTCAGAATGTCTAACAGGATTAAAGTGGTACCTGCATGACTCCTGGGTCCATTTCTGAGCTATAGTTGAAATAACGCAAATTTAGATCTAGTTAGCATTTGTATAGAAAAATTTCACAAAACATAGTTATCTTCCCCATTCCAAGAAGTGTGTGCATTATATGTATTTATGTAGGAGAGTATTTTCTTTTTTAATTTTTCAAATTGTGAAATTTATTTGTGGTCAGTAGAGTGTGTTACAAAACAAATGATAAAGTAGATGGAAACACATTTGGGGTACACAACTAGAAATACATCTTTTTGGTTTAATTTACTCCAGGAAACTTTTTTCCTTTTCCTTTTCCTTTTCCTCAAATCCTTTCAACTTCTTTTATCTGAAAATGTAACATTTTTTCACTTTTGTGTCTTTACCTGTTGGATGAAAGTTACAGATTACATGCTAAGGGTAAATGGCACATTTGGAGTCAAGAGATGGCCTTCATTTTGACAGGGATGATTGGGGAAATGTGCTGAAAATAAAAGTCCTGAATTACTCAGACTCAGGTGCCCCAGTTCATAACAGTTTAACTAGGGCAGTGGCCTTCATAATATTTGATGACAGATGCTTTTCTCCTCTGCGCTGGCTGCAAGTGAGGAATGCCCACTGTAACACCACGCTGACAATCTCCTGCTTATCTTTGTCTTAGAGCACTGTAGGTTCTACTCTGTTTTCATGACACAATCCAGGGTCTATAGCTTTCCAACTCAGTTTTCCTTTCTGAATGAAAATCTGGAGTGATTTTTTTTTTTAAGTTAAAAAAATTAACCAGGCTGTGTCACAGAGAATCCATGATGATAGTGACCAAATAAGTATTTTCAGGGAAAAAAAAAAAACAGGTTTTTTTTGAAGGTAGAATTTATGGGGTTTTACACTGCTGATTAGCCATGCAGAGTGGTGAAAACATTATAAACAAAGATTTTGACATGGAAGGAAGGAACGAAAGAAGGGAGGAAGGAAGGGAGGGAGAGAGGGAGGAATCAATCCTAGTTTCTAATCTTGGCTCTGTGCGTAAACAGCGTGGTGACTTTGAGACCATTGTGTGGTTTTCTGAATATCGTTTTCTTCTCGTGGAAAATGAAGTTAATGATGCAGAGTTTGCAAGGTCCTTAAGAGGAATAAGATGCTGCATATAAATTACCCAGCCCAGTGCCCTAGTAAGTAGTAATTGCTCAGTAAATGGAAACTTGCCACAGGTGTAATAGATCCTCTGACATGAGGTTGTAGGAAAGGCTATTTGTTTTTCCATAATATCATAAATAAGATTATGGGTAAAAGATGATGATCTTAATTGATATACATGCTAAATGGAAAACAATTGTTTTGGTATGGCGGTGCAATTCATGAGGGAGATCACGTCAAGGCCAGCTATTTTTTTTTTTTTGCTTTACTAGAAATATTAGCACAGTATTATGAATTTGAAGGAAGGGCCTTTGTCGAAGTTTCATTATTTGGCAACCAAGAATCTAAATATCCTTCCTATATTGAATGTATTTCCCATTTCCTAAAGCAGGCACTTATACCCTCTCTCTGATCTCTGGCAGCTAGTGGCACATAAACTAGGGTGAGCCAGCTAGATGATTTTGTTCAGCACCTGGAATCCCAATACAGTGATCCAAGGTCAGAGGACAGTTAGAAATACTCATGGAGCCAGAAGACCAGATTCTAGCAGCGGTGGTGGCTAAGCATATGTAGGTGGGTTCGTATCTGCCAGATTAGTCTTTATCTCTGGCAAAATCTGGGCTATGTTCCTGCCTGGTCTTTTTTGGAGCATGTACTTTTCCCAAGCTTGGTCCTCTCACCTCAAGGTTGATTCTATGATCTATCCTATATCGTTCTTATAAATTGTATTTTTTAAAAATATTAACTAGAGTCAATTTCTGTCATTTGAATGCAAGAACTCTTAAGGTTCCAGTAAACTAGTGAACATATCCTAGTCTTGGTATCACCACACCTTTGGAGTGTAAAATAGATTATCATAATATAGAGGGTTGAAATAAGTGTTACTCTTCTGTGTGTTGTCTGAGAAGACATGACTATTGTATTGCATATGACACTCACACACAGAACATTTAGTACCTAAATTATCACTCTAGAGGTATTATCACATAAAAATAAATTTTTTTTTAAAATACCCACAAAAAACCAGCACTTGAAACTGACTGTAATTTGGGGAGAGATTTTTGGTAACTAAAGTATAATTCTCAGATTCTGAGGATAGATTAAAAACCTAGGTTTTATGTGTCCCAGCAGCAAATCTGAGACTGAAAACTGTATTTGATGGTGCATAATGTGGTAAAGAGAGACGAGCTCAGCTAGAAGAAAAGCAGCATGTGAGGAAGAACATGTTAAATATTTTATAGAGGTAGAATCCAGGGCAAGGGCAGAAGGAGTGACAATGTATATCAGCCAGTGGCAGAGCAGTGTGAGGGTCCCCCCACTGACCGAGTGAAAAGGACGCACAGGACCTCAGTCGCTGCCTGTCACCAGCTACAGTGAGGTCATCAACTGTAGATACTACAAGCTGTCTTGCCTTCTAAAATGTGGAAGCTGGGGAATTCATTCTTATTTAATAAAACGTGTGGGCCTTGTAGATAAACAGCCATTCTGAACTTCCCTCGGAGGGGTCATCTGTTGAACAAACAGGGGTGAGAGGAGCCAGTGCAAGTACAGGCAAAGATGTTCTTGTGTCAAAAGTGGACTAGAGGAACTTTTCTAGAATGCTTTTGGATTATGTGGGCCTTGTAGATAAACAGCCATTCTGAACTTCCCTCGGAGGGGTCATCTGTTGAACAAACAGGGGTGAGAGGAGCCAGTGCAAGTATAGGCAAAGATGTTCTTGTGTCAAAAGTGGACTAGAGGAACTTTTCTAGAATGCTTTTGGATTTCTGGGATTCACTTAGAATGTGATTGTATAGAGAGGGCTCAAAATGCCATTTAGTGTTTCTATGTTTGATATTCTTCATCTGCCCAGGAGGTTTGCTGGAACGAGTCCAAGAAATGTGTAGAATAAGCAAGGATATTTTTATCACTAGCATCATTTTTTTTAAACACTGACTACAAAAGCACTTGTTTCATATCTACTTGGATATGACCCCCGGCTTCTTTCTGCAGTGAATCCTAGACCTGGTGAAATGCTTTACATATCTATACGCTGTACCCTATTTATCTGCCCTGAGTCATGACTGCTAATAAGAAACATTGCTTAATTAAAGCAATAAATCAGAAATGTAAATAACTCCTCCCTGATGAGTGATATGCATTAATGCTAACTTTCTTATTAGAAATCCCCTTCGAGCAAGATTTCCCGAATTAAATTCCCTTCGACATAAACTCTTTTCAATAAGCCTCTCCTCATTTATAAAGTTGGATAAACTAGACCCATTAAATAGCCATTGGTATTTGCTTAAACATTATATTTTCATAGAATATTATTTAAAAGTAATGAGAGATTCTATTTGCAAATCTTCGCTTTCGATCATAGCTTGAACTAATCTTGAGAAAATTCCTCTTAGCCTGAGCAGAATGAACTCATTCAGAATGTTTTAAAATGATCATCAGAACCATCCTGGATTCTGCTCACAGCTTCACAGGACTTCAGCACTAGCAGCCATTTGGTCATGAAATGCTCCTTCTAAGTGACCCAGAGGTGCCAATACCAGGCCTCCACCTCATTTCTGAGTATACGTATATTCCCCTGGGCCAAAAAAGTTTTTTCCAGTCTCTTTTACTTTGGCTTTCTATTTTTTTTTTCCTTCGATGGGTAGAAGGAGAAAAAACATTATATTTATATACAATAGACAT